>NC_092280.1:19696512-19801512 GCF_036320965.1 Panulirus ornatus | reverse complement strand
GTGAGCCGTAACACACTGCCACCACCGCCCGTAGGTCTTCGCCGCAACACACTGCCACCACCGCCCGTAGGTCTTGGCCGCAACACACTGCCACCACCGCCCGTAGGTCTTGGCCACAACACACTGCCACCACCGCCCGTAGGTCTTCGCCGCAACACACTGCCACCACCGCCCGTAGGTCTTAGCCGCAACACACTGCCACCACCGCCCGTAGGTCTTGGCCGCAACACACTGCCACCACCGCCCGTAGGTCTTCGCCGCAACACACTGCCACCACCGCCCGTAGGTCTTCGCCGCAACACACTGCCACCACCGCCCGTAGGTCTTAGCCGCAACACACTGCCACCACCACCCGTAGGTCTTAGCCACAACACACTGCCATCACCGCCCGTAGGTCTTAGCCACAACACACTGCTCCTCACGTGCTTCTCCAAATCGTGGAGACATCCAGCCTACCTTGATCGTAAGCTCTTTTATGACCAGTTAACTAGTTATCATCATGACCTGCCAGATCTGTAATATTTCTGTGTGGCCATCGGCATCTCGAGGGTAAGCCGTTTTGATAACTGTTTCTTTCCCTACACGTCGAAGCTTTGGAACTCTCTACCCCTCTCATGTCTTTTCCAACAACTATGACCTGGCACATTTCACAAGACAGGTTCTTAATTTCCTGCAAGATTTGTAAATACTTTTCCTTCTCTTTTCTTTTTCCCCTTTCTTAATTTTCTCTTTGATACGGACTTTCGTCCCTGGCTGGAGCCTACAACGTAAAAAAAAGAAAGTGAATTAGCCGAATGGCTGCTGCCAGAATTCAATAAATTGTTACTCATTTATTAATTTAATTCCGTTTATTTCACCACCACCAACCTTTGTTCGTAGTACTTCCGTCACCACCCCAGGTCGTAATACACCGCCACCATCACCCCTCGTAGTAGTCGTAACACTACCCCAACCCAACCTAACCCAACCCCATTACTCTCGGTCGTAACGCTACCACCACCAACCCTGGTCGTAACACACCACCGCCACCACCACCCGTGGTCGTAAAAACACTCCCACCACCGCCCGTGGTCGTAACATACTCCACCACCACCTGTGGTCGTAACACACTACCACCACCACCACCCATGGTCGTAACGCACTCCCACCACCACCTGTGGTCGTAACACACTACCACACCACCCATGGTCGTAACGCACTCCCATCACCACCCGTGGTCGTAACATACTACCACCACCAACCCTGGTCGTAGCATCCTCCCACTACCATCTGTGGTCGTAACACACTCCCACCACCACCCGTGGTCGTAACAGACTACCACCACCACCACCCGTGGTCGTAACACACTCCCACCACCACCCGTGGTCGTAACACACTCCCACCACCACCCGTGGTCGTAACACACTTCCACCACCACCACCCGTGGTCGTAACACACTCCCACCACCATCTCCACCCTTGATCGTAACACACTCCCACCACCACCACCCGTGGTCGTAACACACTCCCACCACCACCCGTGGTCGTAACACACTACCACCACCACCCGTGGTCGTAACACACTCCACCACCACCACCACCCGTGGTCGTAACACACTACCACCTCCACCCTTGATCGTAACACACTACCACCACCACCACCCGTGGTCGTAACACACTACCACCACCACCATCCGTGGTCGTAACACACCATCATCATATATTCCCCAACTCCATATCTACCCAGAGGATGGGTCACCTTCGCGGCATCCATTAAACATCGGACTCTGTTGTCGGGATGAAAGTGTTGGGTGTCGTCCTCATGTGTGTCGGATGTCACCGCGGATGTCGAGTGATTTACGATCGTGGTGTGACACACATCTTGCTCCCCGCACTATTGTCACGCGAGTATACCTGTCTTTATTTCGCGTCAGGCTGGCATCCGCTTCGGCCTCGGGCTGCAGTGGGTGGCGACCCAACGACGCGATGGGTCAGCGGGCAGCAGCACCACCACCACCTCCGGCGCGCGCCGGCAGGAGAGGACCAGGTGGGACCTTGGTTGACAGTTTTGCAACGGTGGTGGATCACCTACCGCCAGCCCGACCGCCCGGCTGCCCGCCAGACTGGCTGGCTAGCTGGGGTCACAGCGCTTATCTGCAGTCATATCCCCTCGTTACCCTGTGGCACCGAAAGGGGGGTTGGGGTGAGAGAGAGAGAGAGAGAGAGAGAGAGAGAGAGAGAGAGAGAGAGAGAGAGAGAGAGAGAGAGAGAGAGAGAGTATACAAACGCAGCAGACGACCGGTCCATTTCCAGTATAACCGTAATATGTCAGGTGTGTGTCTTGGTTGCTAAGGTAGACCTCGTGCGTTGATTTAGGTGCGACATGGTCTGAAAAATGAAGAGGACCTATGAAAACCATCCTTGGCTATCCCTCCCCAATTGTCGAAATTTGCCTCATTTGTCAATGTTATTGTTGTGATGTACATGTAGTCTGGCGGGTCCCGCTACTGGGGACCTGGATGGAACAACTGCAGATGTAGCCACAGGTTGCTGGCCACCTTCCCGTGGTAGGGTTGGGACCTGCACCCTGATCGTGAGGTAGCCAGCAGTGGGCTGTGAGGCACCGTCATGACAGCTCCCCCAGGGTGGCTGCAGGTCGTCTGCCTCCTGTAAAGTTCTCACGTACGCCCGACCACCTTGCGTGGGCGAAGCTCTTGTCGACGCGTCTGAAAGAGCTGTGATGTTGTGACGAAATATTAGATATTTGAATGCTTAATACCTGGATCGGGAGGGTTTATATCCCTCATGACAACACCGGCAGGAGCGGATATCATCGCACGTCTTAGTGAATGAAGAGAGAGGTAGGTAGCTGCTTAACCAGAATCAATGACGCCCGTCCTTGGTATCTGAGGTGGTTGAGGAAGCCTCCGCTGCCATAACACATCTCCAGGCTGGATAGTTTGTATTCCTAATATAGGTTTGTATTTCTGCATTCGTGGTCGTCAAGGAGTAGATATGTAAGGGATCGTATAGAGTCTGTCTCGATGTTTATCACTGACAAACATCACTTAAGTCAAGGTGTAGATATGTAAAGGATCGTATAGAGTCTATCTCGATGTTTATCACTGACAAACATCACTTAAGTCAAGGTGTAGATATGTAAGGGATCGTATAGAGTCTATCTCAATGTTTATCACTGACAAACATCACTTAAGTCAAGGTGTAGATATGTAAAGGATCGTATAGAGTCTATCTCGATGTTTATCACTGACAAACATCACTTAAGTCAAGGTGTAGATATGTAAGGGATCGTATAGAGTCTATCTCAATGTTTATCACTGACAAACATCACTTAAGTCAAGGTGTAGATATGTAAAGGATCGTATAGAGTCTATCTCGATGTTTATCACTGACAAACATCACTTAAGTCAAGGTGTAGATATGTAAGGGATCGTATAGAGTCTATCTCGATGTTTATCACTGACAAACATCACTTAAGTCAAGGTGTAGATATGTAAAGGATCGTATAGAGTCTATCTCGATGTTTATCACTGACAAACATCACTTAAGTCAAGGTGTAGATATGTAAGGGATCGTATAGAGTCTATCTCGATGTTTATCACTGACAAACATCACTTAAGTCAAGGTGTAGATATTTAAGGGATCGTATAGAGTCTATCTCGATGTTTATCACTGACAAACATCACTTAAGTCAAGGTGTAGATATGTAAGGGATCGTATAGAGTCTATCTCGATGTTTATCACTGACAAACATCACTTAAGTCAAGGTGTAGATATTTAAGGGATCGTATAGAGTCTATCTCGATGTTTATCACTGACAAACAGCGGTTAAGTCACCAGCCAGAACGGTGAGTAGGATGTGTTTGGGCGGCCCGGGAGGATACCAGTCTACCGAGGCAGACCTTCGCGCTCCATAGCTCAGACACTAATTAGTACGTGAACCATGAGGGTTCACGTGGTACGACGGCAGAGGTTATCTTGAGGTGCATCAAGAGGCGGGGAGATTGTTGTCAGCGGCCATACTGGTGGTTAGACGGGTCGGGAACACACACACACACACACACACACACACACATACACACACACTGGGTACCTGGCTCAGGCAGATGGGTAACATTAAAGGTGTCGTACATATGGATTACGTTGAGTGACGGGGCAGTACAAGTGATGATTTTGTCCGGGGAAAAGAATTATTTACTCGCTTAACGAAGTATTGAACAGACGGGTTATATAGTAAGCGTTGATGATAATCTCCCGATGCTGAAACTCATGTTGAAAATGGCAGTGTTTATAGTGAGGTTGTAGTGAGGACCTCCCTGTGGTTAGGCATTGAGAGACGACTTTAGACACACAGTGGGATACAGGGAGTAGACACTGCAGGGCTGAGGAGGACACGGGGGTGTGGGAGGTTGGCTGAAGATTACGATTGATGGCCGGCTGGAACCGTTTAGAACAAGGAGCTTATTCTGAAGGTAACCTGGGTGGGTAGACGAGTCAACTCAGCTGGATCATGGAAGTTCCTTGTGCATTTTTTTTGTTTTTGTTTTTTTAACGTTGGAGGCTCCAGTCACGGACATATGTCCACATCAAGGCCGGGGCCTTCATTGAGATATGTAGAGGTATGTGGAAGGGTAAAATATGAGAAAAGGGAAAGTATGTACGAATTTTGGAGGAATTGAAATACCTGTCTATTGAAATGTGCCCGGTCATAGTTATTGGGGAAGGCATGAGAAGGTAGGGAGTCTCAGAAAGAAACAGTGATCAAAACGGCCCACCTTTGAGTTGCCGACAGCCACACAGTAATCATGTGACTCAACAACTTGTCGAGCATTGCGGGTCTAGCTAATGGTGAGGGACACAAAAGAGAGAAGACTGTGAGATTCAAGATATCTAGTGATATCGGAGATAGGGAGGAATTGAAAGACTTAAGCAGCAAGACAGTAGTTAGAGGGTTACAACGATCACCCTTCTCACGGATGTACCAACGCATACTTCCAAGAAGATGGAAAAGTTTTGGTTTTGAAACGAACAGAACAGACGAGCAAGCAGAAGTGCAAGTTCAAAGGCAAACTTTCTCAGTACACGAGGATGGATGCCATCAGAAGCATAAGCTTTATTTGTGTTTAGGTCTAGACCCCGTTGCTCACCAGCGTTAGACGAAGAGTATCGGAGTACATAGTATTCGAATAGCCATTTCCCTATTAGGGGCGATCATAACCTATCGGTAGCGCTCCCGCCTGCTACGCAGGGGTCCCGGGTTCGGTCCTGGCTTTTGGTGGATTGTATGTTCTATGAAAGTGCGCGTTCATATGCACTTTGTTCGTGTGTGTGTATATATATATATATATATATATATATATAATCAAAATGTAGAAGTCACCTGTATTTCTTTGCTCGCATATGGATCAAGAATCACATTCACGTCATTAGAAAAGACAATCTGTAAGGTATTAGGTACATAGGAGAAACAACGAGGTTTTATACACTGTGGGATGTGCAGTGATCCAAACTAAAATGAAGTCCACTCATTCTTACTGACGCACATTGTAGTCAGCGTGGGGGTTCACCGGGGCACTGTTGTATCGTGAGACAGTGTGTTCGTGAAGATGATTTAAATAAAGACGATACTAATCAGTTAAAAGATAGTAGTACAAAAGTTGAGAGATGATGGATGAGGTTTTATTAACGAAGAGGGAAGGGAAGGGGGGGTGATAAACATGGGGAAGCAGTGTAAAAAAAAAATGCACGCGTGGCACTTAAGAGGGGAGTGTATGCATTTAAACAGCATGGGAAATTATATAGTGAATGCTAGAAATGGCATTATATGCCTGGGAACTGAAATACCTCCGCCATCGTTTTCGCTGCTACCTTATCCTAGTTCATTATCGCACACTTTAGTTGTTTTTTTTTCATACATATTCGCCTATTTCCCGCTTTAGCGAGGTAGCGTTAAGAACAGAGGACGGAGCCGAAGAGGGAAAAATCCACAATTGGCCCTCTTCTCTGTTCCTTCTTTTGGAAAAGTAAAGCCTGGAGGGGAGGATTTCCAGGCACCCCCCCCCCCGGCTCCCTCCCCCTTTAGTCGCCTTTTACGACACGCAAGGAATACGTGGGAAGTATTCTTTCACCCCCATATCCAGGGATACCTATCCCTAGTATGTCTTATATTACGTTTAAATGCCAGAGCGTTTAAAGTGCGAACGCAGGCTTAGGCTAACGAGAAAGTGTGTGAATGTAATGGAC
Source organism: Panulirus ornatus (assembly GCF_036320965.1). Lineage (NCBI taxonomy): Eukaryota > Metazoa > Arthropoda > Malacostraca > Decapoda > Palinuridae > Panulirus > Panulirus ornatus. The sequence continues at coordinate 19,795,270 of NC_092280.1, read as the reverse complement.
AGATACCGTGGCTGCTGAGTTTTATGGTCGATTGACACAGGTATAGCGAAGGCGGTGCCTGATGTAAACACTTGGGAAAAAAAAAAAGAAAATGAAGAAATGAGAGAAAAACGGTCGCCCTTTTTCGTAATTCAGGGGCAAATTTTAGACGCATTTGGGAGAAGTTGGGTTTGGGTCACGTAGCGATATGATCAACAGACCCACAAACGCATAGCCTCAATTTCTACCTTCCTGCCCCAGATGCTTCCGTACCGTACCGCTCAGGGAGCAAGGCCACCTCCTGTGGGCGGGACCAGAAGTCAAGGATTGTGATGGTGTGTGTGTGTGTGAGAGAGAGAGAGAGAGAGAGAGAGAGAGAGAGAGAGAGAGAGAGAGAGAGAGAGAGAGAGAGAGAGACTCGACAGTTCAGGAGTAAGTGTTGTGTGTCTTCAAGAGTGGAAGTTGCGGAAGAGGTCTTACGACGTGTCGAGTCGGCGTTTGACATGGTGAACATCTCACCCCCTCTCAGGGTTCCATTCTCTTCCTGCGACTGAGTGTTGTAGCCCAGCCCCTCAGGAGGGATCCTGGAGTTGATTACACACACACACACACACACACACACACACACGCAGTTTCTCACGGTTTATAGTAAACCTGTTCTTGGCTATGACGTGACTCGTTCAAGTCCGTTTTTATGTTAAGAGTTGAAGTCAAAATCCTTGTAGGGTCCTCCGTCTTATATGTGGGAAGCTGTGTGGGGTTTGTTTCTGATGTGTGTAACTAGATATTGCGCCTCGAGTGTCTTATCATCAGTTAGATATTGCGAGTCGATATTCTAAGTCATATCGAGACGTTGTAGACGATGATGAACTATAGTTCGTAAGTCATTTACTGATACATCTTAACCACTTGTAAAGATGAACACTTAGTGATATCGCTCGTCAAACGTTTTCTTTTTCACTTGGAATTACGGTGTATAGATTCATTTTGGTGATCCAGGGTATAATTCGTCTTTCACATTAGTATACATGCAGTGGGATGTTTTGCAACATGGACTAGCGTAGTCCCCCATGGAAATGTATTCAAACACCCTTTCGCGTTCTGTGCAAATTCCCGCACGCGTTCGGGTCGAGGGAACAGAGCGTCTGCTTCAAGCACTCCATGACGATGAACGAGTGCGTAATATAGATGACTCGGCACGTCTGTCTTGTGGTCTTGTTAAGAGGAGATTCATGGCATGATTTTCAAGAAGCTGATATAGACCATAACGTTTATACGGGGTGTATCTACAGATCTTCGTTTTCTCTCGTGGTTCATTTCTCCGTGTGAGAAAACGTGAAAGGTGAGAGGGGATACATTATTAATATTGGAGCTGCTGTGTCTACAGATGTTGAATTGTAACCGCTTAAATATCTCAAATTATTTAACCTGTTTATAGAATTCTTCCATCACTGTCACAGTGGAATAGATTACTATAATCTATCTTGATTTAGAGAAAAATTGTACCTTTGTGAGAGATAACATACTGGATACAGGCTGCAACTTATAATTTGTTGCAATCTCACGTTCCATTGTGTGTTTATATATATATATATATATATATATATATATATATATATATATATATATATATATATATATATATATATATATATTTTTTTTTTTTTTTTTTTTTTTAATTTTCCAAAAGAAGGAACAGAGAAGAGGGCCAGGTGAGGATATTTCCTCAAAGGCCCAGTCCTCTGTTCTTAACGCTACCTCGCTGTCGCGGGAAATGGCGGATAGTATGGAAAAAAAAAAAAAAAAAAAAAAAAAAAAATATATATATATATATATATATATATATATATATATATATATATATATATATATATATATATATATATATATATATATATATATATATACACACACACACACGAAGCATACACGTGACGATCACAGATGAACCTGTAGACCACGAAGGATAATCAAAGCAGGAAAATTTGCTTAAGCGCTTTCGTGTATTTCAACACATCTTCAGAAGCAAATCGTAACAAATCACAGATGTTGAAATACACGAAAGTGCATAAGCAAATTTTCCTGCTTTGATCTTCGTGGTATACAAAGTACATATATATTGAATTGTGTTTGTGAGGAATATGGTTTCAGATGGATTTATATCAGTTGGGGTGGCGATGATGACTGAGTCCGGAGGGCGGTTGTTTCGTTCTTGTCGGGTCATTTCAGTGTGTGTGTGTATGTATGTTATCTCGGTGTTGTATTTCTTTGGGACTGGAGGATGGGGACCTGTGAGCTGAGGTAGGTAAGTGTAAGGCAGGGATAGACCTTTCAGTCCTACTCAGGAGTTGATGGTTAGTTATGGAGCACCTAACGATGCATGGGATCTAGGTGCTGTTGCGGAGAATCGAGTGCTGCGTAGGTTCCAGTGGAATGTGGTATTGGCGTGATCATTGTTTCATGATGTAGGCGATGCGTGTTTGTGGTTCATATTCACCCGTTGGTTTTTCTGAGTGCTCTTGTTCTGTATGTTTTTTTTTTTTTCAGCCTCACAGAACGACTGTAGCGAACATTTCTCACAACCCGTCATTACCAAACAGGCGTTGTTAAGTGTCGCAACTACCCATTGCCTGGCGGTGACGTTGCTTACATTTGCGTCATGCAGAGATTCCCTCTTAAGTCCAGATGTGTCACCACGACATGAGCGAGCGCTGAGCACGGTGAGGTTGCTGGAGACCCAGAGCTTTGATAATTACTCCTCGTATTGTCGCCGGTAATGAAAGGTTAGTGTAGCAGACCTTGCCCAAGAGTCGCTGGCTTTGGTGATGTTGACTGTGTGGTTCCCATCTGGCCTGAAGAACAACCCCACTGTACCGGGTCTTGTGCTGAACCGTGGAGTTCAGAGTGGATAGCATGGCTCTATAGCCTGGGGGGAAATGAGGGTCACTGTATGGAGAAGGTCGATGGTGAATAGGTCATTTTCTGGTTCCGTGGTCGGTCCAGTCTTCTCCTGACTATATATACAGATCAGGGGATTGTATATGGCATGCGCTTTCCCATCCGACCATCTCAACACTGTGACTGGGTCGAGGTCTAATATCCCATCTGCCCGACCCTCCGTGTTTAACGTGAGGCGGGTCCGGAGATGTATTGACATCTGTGTGTACGGGGTCAGGGTTTTTACATGGGTTTTGTATAGCCGTGGATGTCATCTGCATGTGACGTGTGCACACACACGTGCAGTCCGTCCAGTGCGTATTTATATATGAGATACCTGACCTCGACGCCTCCTTGACCCACAGTTTTCTGAAGTTTTTGAATATATCTTGTAAAGATTAGGAGAGCGTCCACCACCTCCTCCTCCTTGAGCATCTGTGGTGTTCCTGGACAATCTGCTTTTTTTACCGATGTAAAGTTTGAGTCGTCTGTGCGAGGGACCTGCTTATCCCCCACCGCCTGTCTCTTACTCAAGTGGTTTCGTGATATCTCAGAGTGCAGGTTGTAATGTCCACTTACAAGAAGGTGGCATCAAACACCATACGAACCAGTGCATGGAACGAGACAAACGAGGGAAATTATGGTGAACAACACCAAAATCATTACTAGTTGCAGTGATTGGAGGAGACGACAAATATTAGAAGCCATTCCACATTAGAGAGAAAGCACCTGTGAACAACATTCAGACCAACATGACCACCACCATACAGCTCTTTGCTGGCCCGTCAGTAGGACGTAGACCTAATGCCGTTCTAGGACGGATGGTACACGTCACTGGCCCGCCATAAGCTACCGAGTCCTCCATTTCTGGACGCCAGGAACGCGGCATTGACCAACACGGTTATGGGTTACGAAGGTCAAGAGAGAGAATCAGACGAGCCCAACCTGACCTCAGCTCCACAACCGGACAATAATGGTCTCGCTTGGCCCAACTTGGTGTATTTAATGATGGACTTTCTATATTGCCATCTCGTATGATATTGTTCTGTGTTTCCTCAGTTGTAAGTTTTTCTGTATTTCTTTTTCCAATCTTTGTATTTAGATTGTAACTCATACTACCCTTCATGATTTTATTTGTTTCGCTTTTGTAGTGTTCCCCGTTACTTTTATGTGCTATGTATTGTCTTTTATTTGTTTGCGTTATACATATCATTTCCAAGTTATGTGACGCAGTTGTTTCTCTTTTTATTTGTAGATTCCTGATGATGCCTATGTGAAGGCGAGAGCGTGATTGAAAGATTGAAATAAATGGATAACTTTGGACAACTGGTGTTTGAGCACCCATCTAATGGTTGAATGATACTGGGAAAATTAGAGAACTTTTAAAAGAAGATTACTTACTCTGAATATGCTTTCATTTTCAGTTCTATATGCATTAGAGAAAACCTCCCAGCTTACACAGATATATATATATATATATATATATATATATATATATATATATATATATATATATATATATATATATATATATATATGTATGTATCCAGTTTATCAGCCAACCCCTAGGGGTTGGCTGATAGACTGGATACCTGCCTTAGGTTAAGGTGTGTGTGTATATATATATATATATATATATATATATATATATATATATATATATATATATATATATATATATATATATATATATATATATGTATATTTCTTTTTTTCTGTTGTCACCCCAGGACTATTTCCTTGATCTCTAAGGCTGCGTTACACTCATTAGCGGGGATAGATTGGACTCCTGTGAAGCGAGAATGTCTTTAATATGACTGTGGTCTGTTTCGTCAGCTGACAAAGATACAGCCTCGCCAGAGTTAACTTTTGACACTCGCTGTGTATATATATATGTATACGTTGAGATGTATAGGTATGTATATGTGCTGTGTGTGGATGTGTATGTATATACATGTGTATATGGGTGGGTTGGGCCATTCTTTCGTCTGTTTCCTTGCGCTACCTCGCTAACGCGGGAGACAGCGACAAAGTATGATAAATCAAAAATGATATATATATATATATATATATATATATATATATATATATATATAGAGAGAGAGAGAGAGAGAGAGAGAGAGAGAGAGAGAGAGAGAGAGAGAGTGGGTAGGGTGTAAGATGTTGATGGACAGGAGACGCTGTAAGGTGGGCACAGCAGGTAGATGAGTCACCCAGGACCTTGAGTGTGGAGGCTGTACTTCGAGTCCCAGAGTGTGACATCATCAGGGGGGGTGGTGTCAGCATGGTGGGAAGGCCCGCACACACACACACACACCCACACCCCACTCACCCTAGGTAGGGCACCACTCCACAGTCCTCCGTATCTCTCTCTCTCTCTCTCTCTCTCTCTCTCTCTCTCTCTCTCTCTCTCTCTCTCTCTCTCTCTCTCCCAACTCCTGCCTAGCCTCTGGTCTGCTGTGCTTGGCTGGCCATCCGTGACAGCCTAGGACACCGCAGGTTAACACACACACACACACCACCACCACTGTAGGTCTCGAGTTATGCTGGAGTAAGGTGGGCCACACACTCACGTCTGGCTCGCCCTGGAGTCGCCAGGCTCGTACGTAGCACACACTCGAACCTTCGCACCTTTTCTCCGACCGCTCTTTCGCGTCTCCCTCAAAGAGATGGAACCCGTGACTCCGAGCTTTGGGTCGAAAACACACTTTTGGCATGTAATCATCGTGATTGTCTCGCTGACCTTGGACTTAAAAGATAACAGTTGACACCGTTCGCACCTTCTCCGGCCGCTCTTTCGCGTCTCCCTCAAAGAGATCGAACCCGTGACTCCTATTCCAGCTTTGGGTCGAACACACAAACACACTTTTGGCACGTAATCATCGCGAGTGTCTCGCTGACCTTGGACTTAAAAAGGTAACAGTTGACACCGAACAATTTCAAATTTGTTCCTCCACGAATACAAGTCTGACGTGATGACCATATAAGTGCTGTGTAATGCTGGCTCGAAGGTCCCCTGCCTCAAAATGGAACCTCCTCCTCCTCCTCCTCCTCCTCCTCCTCCTCCCCACAGGAGCTTTTCCCCACCATTTATGGTCATCAGAGTTCAAGTCCTTACACACAATTTTCCAGCTTCATTATTTTGCATTCAGTAATGTGAATATCTTATGAGCTCCGTTTGGGTCGGACCACCGCTGTATATCTAACGGGTCTGACTCTGTCTGTATATCTGTTGTTCGTCTGTCTGTCTATCTGTTATCTACTCATTTAGGTGCCCCACGGAGGGGGGCCTTGCTGTGTATAGGGGATTCTGATTTCGGTGTATTATGCATGGCAGAGAGAAAGTGGGTGGGTGTGAGCCAATGAGTCCGTTCATCGTTTCTCCCTGGCACTACCTCGCAATCCCGGGAAACGGCGAACGAGTGTATAGATAAAGAGACCCAGTGTCTGCCAACAAATATCAGAAACGCATTCAAGTTTACGAATAAGGGATAGGAAGTTGTTCACATCATACACAAGGCCAAAGCTGTGATATGCTTCTCATGTTTCGTCACCGCACCTACAGGAGCACCAAGAGCTGATAGAGGAGGTCCAGAGGAGGGCAACCGAAGATGTATAATACAGAGCTGGCTTACAGGGAATGGCTAGAGGCTTTATATCTGCTCAGCGTGAGTGTGTGTGTATGTGTGTGTGTGTGAGAGAGAGAGAGAGAGAGAAGAGTGAGGTGTGACCTGATCACAACCTTTATAAGTTTCTAAGGCAAATCGATGACTTAGATCATTTCTTCGAGAGGGAGACATGCAACGGCCTGAGAACATATAACATGTTATTGAATGAGGAACTCTTTTTTTTTTTTTTTACAACAGATGTGAGGATGTATTCTTATGGTGTAGCCTTGGTGGGGGACTGGAATAAGATGACGGAAAACTCTCTCAATGCTGAGAGCACACTGGAATTTGAGACGTTGTATGAAGATGGAATATGTTCAAGGGATGAGGCCACACGAGTGTAGAATTCCCTCCCCGTGCTATACTAATAGGTAATCACACACACACACACACACACACACACACGACTTGCTCTGAATCGTCATGCATTTTGTACAAAACTTGAAAGAACATTCTCTTGGTGCATGGTGTGTGTGTGTGTGTGCATGCGTAGTGAGGGGTCGTGTGCTATGGCATTGTGCCTGATACTCCTGATGGCTGGGTAGCGAAGCGCGGCGTGTGGTGGCTGGGCTGAGTGACTGGGGTTCCCCAGGAAGGGCATATATCCTGAGCAGCCTGGCCATAACCACCACCGACCATTACCATCACTGTGGGTTACGTCTTGCAGGTACGCCTCCTTGCTGAGGGAGGAGGCTCTGCAGTGAATCTAAACCAACCCCTGATTGAAAAGAAAATAGTTGACTGGAGGAGGGTTGTTAAGGTTTGTGTGTGTGTGTTGGGTAGTGGTGGATGGGGAGGAGAGTTGGGGGCTAGGTGAGCCTTGCGAGATGCGTGAGGTAGGGTCAGGTGAGGTCAGTGCCCAGGAGGAAGAAAAACTGGTTAGTGTGGAAGTGCCTGGCCAGAAACAAGGTGGCACGTAGCCCCCACGACTTGGTGCACGTCGTTAAACACACAGACGGTGTAACCTGATACACGCGGGCACAGGGGCGGCCGCACTCAACATGCTCGATACTCCGTCTCGAAACAATGAGGATCTCGGGAAGGCGAATATCTTGTCTGTAATGTTAGATATTGTGAGTCTGACCGGGGGCGACTCGTGGGTGAGTGTGTAACTATGCGCCTCACAGGAGCAGAGGTTGTAAAGTTGAGTGTTTGTATGCAGCAGTGTCTGGCCAGCTCTCTCCCACCCCGACTGACTGTACGACGCCAAGAACTTGTCTCTTCAGCCCTGACGGTACGCCATCCCAACCCTGCATATAAGTACGTTGCTGTGGCTGAAAGGATCCAGGTACTTGTCTACCATCTAAAGGGCTGTCATTCTTTTGACTGTAAGAATGAAGAATGCCGTTGATGGACGAGGTTTGGCGATAACCTCAAGGAGAAAAGTCGAGCTGACTCGACCTTCTCCTTAGAATTCTAGGTTTATATGCCAACAGACTTTGTATGGACTGGATGAAAACTACCGTAAGCAGTATTTCTTCCGTGATAACAAATAGGGAATGCCTCCAGCATGGCATTATTCATGATGACACTACCATAAGCAGTATTTCTTCCGTGATATCAAATAGGGAATGCCTCCAGCATGGCATTATTCATGACGACACTACCATAAGCAGTATTTCTTCCGTGATATCAAATAGGGAATGCCTCCAGCATGGCATAATTCATGATGACACAAGGAAGATATTTACCGATGGCTCAGAATGTGATGAAAGACGTAGGTATCACCGTTAGGTACCACGGAAGAAACACATACACCCAAACTACCGTTAAGATATATTCCATATTCACTGCAGAGCTGCATTGTATCGATCAGTCCTCGAAAAGATAAGATATACGATCTATTCGGATTTCCAGAGTGCAGGACCAGCTGTAGAACGGTAGTACACAGCAGTGCATCTCATGATAGCTCAAGAAATCCAAGATTGGACCGTCAGAACCCACGCTTAAATATAGCAGTGTAAGAACTCTGCTGGTGTGTCGTGATCGTGTTGGTATCAGCGTTAACGTAATAACAGATGCCGACGCTCAAGCAGCTATATATAGCAATTTAGATACAATAATTATACGTGATAATGATTTTATGGGCAGAATGCATGACTATATTTGATATATAGATAGCAGCCTACATAGGACTTGGAAGCCTCATAAGATCGAACAAACTACGGAGGATCAAGAAAGGTAGGTGTTGAAGTATGGCGTCCCATGCATCGTCAGGAAGCGCCGCCATATGTGGAGACACTCGTGTGTCGTCTGAGGATTGGCCATGCTATGTTGGGGAGGAAGTCTGCCCCATGGTGTTGACGCCTGCCGTTCCAGCATTACCGAGGCCCATACACAAACGCAGTGCCGGAGATGTGGGAATCTCAGAGCCAAATACGAATTATAGATGAAAGAAAAGTATGGCGAATATTTTATGACAGTTATGTTAATGTAGATAGATTGGCGAACTTTTTAAGCGAAACCAAAATATACACAAGTTTATTTTAAACACTTATTCATACTAAGAAGCACTTCGTAACCATTAGGTTACAATTGGTTAACCAGTGGTTTACATTTAACAGAATCGCATCACATCAGTCCTGGAAGGGACTTGTAGCAGTGTGGGTAGGTAGAGCTGTGTATCGAACGAGTACGTGTATGTACGAGGCATGAGACTAACGGGGGACGGGAACCCGCTAAGCTGATCTCTCAGACTGTGAGGCGCTGCTGGGTGTGGCAGCCAGGGATGGGAGCTGGACAGAGTGATCGCCCGCCATGACGCCGTACCTTCAAGCTACTATACGAAACGGTCCCTCGCGCTCTCATGTACATATATTCCTACTTGCTTGCCTTCGTCCATTTCAGGCGCCACCCCGCCCCCGCAGGAAAATATCATAGACCACGCATTTAGTCATCAGTCCAACATCTGTTTTCTCATTTTTTGAATTATTGTTTGGTTCACAGTGGCTCCTGTCTGTGCTTCGCTGGTCATTTGAGACAACCTGTTTTTACACTGTCCACGTCTCTTGTTCTGCAGGTCGAGTTGTGTGTACCTTTATATAGGAGTGTCATGCCTCAGTCTCCCTGTGCGAAGGAAGAGTGCACCATAATGAGTAACAGGTGAGTTCCGTGACTGATGATTGTACCGTATGAGTAACAGGTGAGTTTCAGGACTCATGCGTGTGCCATTATAAGTAACAGGTGAGTGTCAGGGCTCACGAGTGTACCATGATGAGGTAAAGTCTCGGAACATCTGAATTCCTCACGACCCTTTCATAACCCAGCGAGTTGGTACACTCTCACTTTCCCATCACACCCTCTGGGTCTCCCTCACGGTGTTCAGGTGGCGTCTCTTGCCATTAGACACACCATGTACCATTATCCTCTCCAGCCATACCACTACGTCTCCATCAAAACGAACATTCCACCCTCACACAGGGCTGTGCGTTTCAGCCACACTGCCTGCTAAACCTCCTCTCTGCTTCCTTCCTCGTGTATCATGCACGTCCACCACCACGATTCTCATTTCCCTAATTGTTCTGTTGTTCTTCTCTCTCTCTCTCTCTCTCTCTCTCTCTCTCTCTCTCTCTCTCTCTCTCTCTCTCTCTCTCTCTCTCTCTCTCTCTCTCTCTCCTCACTGCATCAGACAACAACGCGACAGATGCATTTTGATCATATTTTCCACACGGTTCGCCCAGATGTCCCTCGCCCCTCCCTGCACCGAGGTTAGTAACATTCCTGGACGCATGACCTCCACAACGAACATTCCTACTACCCCAAAAGCACATCCTGCTGGTACTCTTTTCTGCTGGCGTCCATCGTTTGTGATCCTTGTGTCCCGTGTGCTTCCATCCCTCGTGATAACTTATGAGTTTGATGTATATAGCCTTTGATGTATACAGCCTTCTGTTGTATTAAATGTTCTGATGTATATAGCCTTCTGATGTATATAGTCTTCTGTTGTATTAAACGTTCTGATGTATATAGCCTTCTGATGTATATAGCCTTCTGTTGTATTAAACGTTCTGATGTATATAGCCTTCTGATATATATAGCCTTTGTTGTGTTAAGCGTTCTGATGTATATAGCCTTCTGTTGTGTTAAGCGTTCTGGTGTATATAGCCTTCTGTTGTATTAAGCGTTCTGATGTATATAGCCCTCTGATGTATGTAGCCTTCTGTTGTATCAAGCGTTCTGATGTATATAGCCTTCTGATGTATATAGACTTCCGTACTACCCACGTGTTGCTTCTGTCATGAAGTTTGTGTTGTACTGGGAAATAAGATGCCAGGCCATAGGTTACTTTTTTTCCGTCTTATATCTTTTATATACACCCTCATCGTTTCCCACCTTGGTGCGGTAGCGTCAGGAACAGAGGATTGGGTCCTCGCTCGTCGCCCTCTGGTCCCACTTGTAAAAGGTTATATTACGCTAACTTAAGAGTTCACCCCTCAGTTGTACCTTTGATGGAGAGGTAGTGTATAAAGACGTTATTCCCGAGTCTCGTCAGTCAGTAGCGTTCATCTCGCGTCTTTCATCGCCTCGCACTATCTTGCCACCATTACTGTCCATTCTCTGTCCCGTTTGGCGGAACGGTGAAAGGTAAGGTTGTGACGATTCACAACAAAGTAAGGCTGTGACGACTCACAGGAAAGGTGGTGATAACTCAAGGTTGTGACGGCTCACAACAAAGTGGTGATAACTCAAGGTAAGGTTGTGACGACCATAGTACGCAATGCGTCTATCACAACACAGGGTGAGCCTCGCCATGATGTGCACAAGTGGGTGGGTCAGTCCGTGGTTGAGGGAGATGCATGTAGCCTGGTTGCCTGCATCGCTTGCCATCACCCTGTGTGTGAGTGGTGGACTCCGTGGTTGAATGTAATGGCCATTCGCTCCTGAGCTGATCGTGAAGCCAGAGGTTGTGACACCCAAGTGAGATGTACGTCCTCACACAGGTTAATATTTCTGGTGATCATTGAGATTTCTTCTTTTCCTTGATTGACATTTTGAATTGGTACGTTTGAACATTGTTGTTGATGACAGATGAACTGAAAGTGGGGGAGGGGGTTTTAAGAACGTTTTAGAAGCTGCCCAAGTTTACCAAGAGAGTGTTCACTGAGAGGGAGGCGTGGGAGGTCAGGTCAGAGGTATATAAAGATGAAGATGATAAGAACAGATTGTAAGATGATCCGCCAGTGAGCGAAGACAAAAAAAAACAAAAAAAAAAAGACTGAACTCAACTGGTTAACCCCCCACCAGGAGGAAGGAGTGAAACCCTGGACCACCACCACGTCACTCCTGAGTATTTTGGCCTGGCTTGTCCACCTTACCCTGAAGGGTCGTTAGGTCGAAGGGGTCTCGCCCTTTCCCCTACGCCCGTGGTTCCCAGCGGTGTACACCAGCTCAGGAGGTTGAAGTTCAGCAGGTGTGGCGGTCATGACGATGTGTGTGTGTGTGTGATGCACCGGAGTGTTGAGGTACCAGCAGCTGTATAACAGCCCAGTTGGCCCTTGTGCCGCCCTCCGCCACACACGCTCCTGCCACCCTCACCTTCACACACACACACACGTGTGTTACAAAGTTACTGGTCATCGGGAGTCATCATTATTGCTGGTATTATGGATGTGCGCAGTTTGATACCTCGCTCTGCCCAGGTCCCGGCCTTGATCCTCGCGGTCAGGGAGGGCATTACCTCATTATTATATACCTCAAGGTAGAAAGGTTTTTTTTTTTAGCGTAATTTACGTTGATAATTAGCCTTACGGTATACTTGTAGACCATCATGTTACAAGATGTAAAAGGCCGGGCAGTAGGCCTTGGTTGGCGGTGGTGTGGTGATGATCGCTTGTTGTTCATCTGTCCGTGAGTTCTGGTCCGTCTGGCCTTCCCTCGCTCGAGGGGGGTGGGTCTTGAAGGCACCCTCCGTCACCCACTAGCATCATCATTTTATCTACATCTCAGACGGACATTGAATCTCCGTCGACTGTACGAAACAGACACAGCGTTCTCGGTGACCGCTCCGTCACCTGCAGATAATTGCAGGGTCTGAGGCGAGGGAGAAGGCCTGGCGGGACGCCTTCCATGGTCGTGAGGTCGAAGTTGCCACTGACTCGTCCAGCCGGGGGGGGGGGGGGGGGGGGGGGGGGGGGGACAAACACACACACACACACCTGACCGACGCGTCGTGCTCCCCGGGAATCCAGGATGTAGCTACTGCTCCAGGCTACTCCTTGACTGCCAAGTGATTGATGAGTCAGTGATACCTGCTCCTACAGCTCCTCCAAGGATTCTGGCGTTGCTTCATGTTTCAGGAAAGTTGATGATGAAGATAAAAGACAAATATTATGAAGAGGACATGGAAGACTTCAAGGTGGAAGGCAGACATCACGATTGCGATCACAGCAATAGAACAAATGAATATACATGACAAAGATCAGATGATAAAAGTCCTGATGTTGTATGACGAGGTAATCTGTTGATGGACTGTGACATGTATCCAGAATTCTTCACGTGTGCAGACGGAGACAGGTTGTGGGGGCTCAGTGAGGTAAAAGTGAGTGGGACAGATAGCAGTTCCCTGTGTTTCAGACGTGGGTCACAGTGGACACGCTGACCATACATTGAGGGGAAGCATCAAAGACTGCGGTAAGGACTGATGGCCGGGCCAGGCGCGGGGCAGGTTCCTCCTGCTGGGACAGATGTTCCTCTATAGGGACGAAGGTTAGGGAGACGTGGCTGTAGAGACAATCCTCCAACACCGTCACCATCCTGAACCCACCAAAGCCAACCCCACCCGCCCAGGTCCAGGTATTTTAGGGCATGTAACCTCACGATTTTATCTTCCATGGTTATGTCCCCGTCTCCCACACACCATAACCTCCCAGCTCCATGCCGACTACCATAACCTCCCAGCTCCATGCTGACTACCATAACCTACCAGCACCATGCTGACTACCATAACCTCCCAGCTCCATGCTGACTACCATAACCTCCCAGCTCCATGCTGACTACCATAACCTCCTAGCTCCATGCTGACTACCATAACCTCCCAGCTCCGTGCTAACTACCATAACCTCCCAGCCAGCAGTGACTACCATAACCTCCCAGCCAGCAGTGACTACCATAACCTCCCAGCCAGCTGCTGACTATGATAATCGCATGATCACATGAGAGTCGGTCATTCTGTTGGTCGCGTGTTTTCCCCCCTGTGCGAGGCATATTATTCAGCTACTAGTACATGGGTGGTTGAACCTGTCACAAACACACAAACATCCCCTTATCTAAAACTCGCCAGTGATAAAGATGGAGTATACCGTGCCAATATATATATATATATATATATATATATATATATATATATATATATATATATATATATATATATATATATATATATATTATATTATCCCTGGGGATAGGGGATTAAGAATACTTCCCACGTATTCCCTGCGTGTCGTAGAAGGCGACTAAAAGGGGAGGGAGCGGGGGGCTGGAAATCCTCCCCTCTCGTTTTTTTTTTTTTTTTGATTTTCCAAAAGAAGGAACAGAGGGGGCCAGGTGAGGATATTCCGAAAAAGGCCCAGTCCTCTGTTCTTAACGCTACCTCGCTAATGCGGGAAATGGCGAATAGTTTGAAAAAAAAAAAAAAAAAAAAAAAAAAAAATATATATATATATATATATATATATATATATATATATATCCGTTGAGAAAAGTGCTTAAATAGAATGTAAGGTTTCTTGTACAACTACCTCTCTAAAATTAGATGAGAGAGAGAGAAAAAAAAGATATATCAACATCGTTTGCATAATAGGTTTTTGCCGTGAGATGGTCGTCTCCAGCTTTGTTTACATGCATCATTCCTGTGTTCCACGCTGTGTGGCGTCACTGGTGCACACGTACGTGTACACCTTCCTCCTATCCACCGATGGTCGTGTGTTCCCCCACAACAACACGGGATGGTTCATATCTTTTCACTGTCTGTTGTATATTTACGGTTCGCGCTGCATCACACGCGATTTTTTTTCTTTTGAGAGCACCACATGAAGCACACCGACACTACCTAGTTGAATTTGTCGAAGTGAATATGACTAGGAGATCTGAGTGTTTGGGGTGAATTAGGGCCATGTGGTGTACGGGGGGTCGACGTGCTGTCAATGGGCTGAACCAGGGCATGTGGAGCGGCCGGGTGAAACTGTGGAGAGGTCTGTGGGGGAGCCTTGGTTCTGGGTAAGGGAAGGGTGCTGTGGTGTCTGTGCTTTGCATGTTACAGATAGTAAATGGACGTGAGCTAATGCTGCCTATTTCGTCTCTTCCTGACGCTACATCACTAAATTGGGATACGCGATTAGGTATGAAAAAATGAAGTATATATTAGGCGTGATCATCCGAGGTAGCTCAGTGCGAGACTAACGAACCGAGCTTCATACAAAGGGTTCGTGTCTCATGTCCGGGAGTCATCTTGGTAGTTCACCGGGGTTTGGTCGTAGTGTGACCACAGGCAACCCAGTTGTTCATCCTACCCTTGGGGTTGACAATAATATGTATATATATATATATATATATATATCATACAATCCTCCAACAGCCAGGATCGAACCCGTGACCCTTGTGCAACAGGCGGGAGCGCTACCGCTAGGCTGTGATCGCCCCTAATAGGGAAATGACTACTATTCGAATACTATGTACTCGAATACCCTTCGTCTCACGTGATGTTTTAGTTTTAAAATTAATGTGTCTGGTGTTCCCGGACTCCGCCCGCATGAGGATACACCACGAGTGGAAAATGCCCTTTGGGAAGGCTATGTAATTGGGAGTAAAGTCACGACCTAGAAACTCCTCTCTGGGAAGGAATCCGTCACTTCCCTGCTGCTGTAAGGAGCGCAGTCTTGGAGCTGCAGGCACGCCTAGACAAAGATATCTTGCGGAAATTATAAGCGAATGAGTCTTGATGTAATCGATTATGTTTGAGCAGTTTATTAAATCATAATCATTTCGCTTGTTCTCAGTTCTCGTGAAAGTATAATTCATTTTAAAATCAAAGATTTTTTTTCTTTTCCCCTGGGGGAAATTGCACATCCTCTCCCCGCGGCCATCGACATAGCACATCTTAGAGGGGCATGGCACACGTGATGCCCTTCGTGTGTCTGTGTGAAGTGGAGTTGTCACAGCTGCTGCCCTTGTGCGCCGCCACCCTCACCACGACGGAGAGCGCCTGCTGGGCCGCACATCCTCTCCCCTTCGCCATCGACATAGCACATCTCAGTGGGGCATGGCACACGTGATGCCCTTCAAGTGTGTGTGCAAAGTGAAGCGATCACAGCTGCTGCCCTTGTGCACGCCGCCCAAGAGCGCCTGCTGGGCCACACCGTTGTGGTCTCGGGGTCGTGCTGCCAGGAGGAGGCGTCCACCCTCCTTGTATGATAGCTGGCTGTATCCTCAGACGACCTTCCCTCCCGGAGACACTGAAGGTGGTGATGTGGTGCTGACTTCACTCATCTCTCAGCGACCCCATACATAACTCCAGGTCTTGATGATAGCTCGGCAAAAGCCACGACGCAGTGGCCCAGTTAAGTTCAAATTGTGAGAGAGGAAAAGAAATCGCGCGGGATTCATGTTTTCGATTTCTCATCTGTCCGCGTCTAAAGGGAATCACATAGCATTGGATTACATTATGAAAGTGATGACCTTGTAATCATATGATTATGATTACAAGGTCAGGATTACAGTAAGTAATCATGTATTACATGGTCATGTTATGCAGTTTATCCCTGGTGGTGAACACGGGTCATAGACCTTACCATGGGTCATCGTCATGATGTTTACTGACGAAGTTATGTTTCCTACCCAGGTGGGGCTCTGGTCATGAACCCATCTGGTGCTGCTGTGGTCATCTGACACTCACCTGCCAGTAGTGGCAACACCAGGTACTGTCACTTACCAGTAGTGGCAACACCAGGTACTGTCACTTACCAGTAGTGGCACTACTTAGTACTGCACTCCAGGTACTGTCACCTGCCAGTAGTGGCAACACCAGGTACTGTCACTTACCAGTAGTGGCAACACCAGGTACTGTCACTTACCAGTAGTGGCAACACCAGGTACTGTCACTTACCAGTAGTTGGCACACCATGAGTACTGTCACTTACCAGTAAGTGGCAACACAGGTACTGTCACTTACCAGTAGTGGCAACACCAGGTACTTTCGCACTACCAGTAGTGGCAACACCAGGTACTGTCACATACCAGTAGTGGCACACAGGTACTGTCACATACCAGTAGTTGGCAACACCATGGTACTGTCACTGCCGTTGCTGCGCCACCAGGTACAGTCATATGCTAGTAGCAGCACCACCAGGTTACTGTCACCTGCCAGTGAGCTCCACAGGTAACTGTCACCTGCCAGTACAGACACCATGGTACTGTACCTGCAGTAGCAGCATCTACCAAGTACTACTGTCACTTACCAGTAGTGGCAACACCAGGTACTGTCACTTACCAGTAGTGGCAACACCAGGTACTGTCACTTACCAGTAGTGGCAACACCAGGTACTGTCACTTACCAGTAGTGGCAACACCAGGTACTGTCACATACCAGTAGTGGCAACACCAGGTACTGTCACATACCAGTAGTGGCAACACCAGGTACTGTCACTTACCAGTAGTGGCAACACCAGGTACTGTCACCTGCCAGTAGCAGCGCCACCAGGTACTGTCATCTGCTAGTAGCAGCACCACCAGGTACTGTCACCTGCCAGTAGCAGCACCACCAGGTACTGTCACCTGCCAGTAGCAGCACCACCAGGTACTGTCACCTGCCAGTAGCAGCACTACCAAGTACTGTCACCTGCCGGTAGCAGCGCCACCAGGTACTGTCACCTGCTAGTAATGGCATTACCTAGTATGACACTTGCACACCTGCCAGTAGTGGCACTACTTAGTACTGTCACCTGCCAGTAGCAGCACCACCAGGTACTGTCACCTGCCAGTAGCAGCGCCACCAGGTACTGTCACCTGCCAGTAGCAGCACCACCAGGTACTGTCACCTGCCAGTAGCAGCACCACCAGGTACTGTCACCTGCCAGTAGCAGCGCCACCAGGTACTGTCACCTGTCAGTAGTGGCATTACTTAGTACTGTCACCTGTCAGTAGCAGCACCACCAGGTACTGTCACCTGCCACTAGCAGCACCACCAGGTACTGTCACCTGCTAGTAGCAGCAGCACCAGGTACTGACACCTGCCAGTAGCAGCACCACCAGGTACTGTCACCTACCAGTAGCAGCACCACCAGGTACTGTCACCTGCCAGTAGCAGCAGCACCAGGTACTGTCACCCGCCAGTAGCAGCACCACCAGGTACTGTCACCTGCCAGTAGTGGCAACACCAGGTACTGTCACTCGCTCTTACAGACCACAACATGTGTGTTGTAAGGTTGGTCATATATATATCGTGGACGTGATAATATATACCGGTCAGTCCGGCACATATGGCACTCTAAGGACAGATAGTAAGGCGATGGCTTGACTGACCTCACAAGCGAGCGGCGTCCTCTCCCTCCCCAGCGACTTTGACGACTGTTCTTGTGCCCGACCTGCCCACCCTTTTATATACCCTCGGCCAGAGTTGCCCGGGCAACCGCTCCCAGGAGCCTTTATCGTCTCCAGTAGATTTCAAACCCTATGGAAAAGGTTTCGTGTGGTTGATATAGTGTGATACAGTTTGGTTTACTTGCGGTACGATTTCCGGATATCCGGATGCCAGGTATCCTGCTGGATATCCGGTACCTAGCCGGATATTCCTATTTCTAATTTGGTATCGTGAATGTGAACTGGTATATTTTTGAACTCATCTCTGAACTTGAGTCGTGTTCTCATTGCCTTGTGATTCTTTCTTAATTGTACTGTACGGGGATAAAGTTTTACGCTCGTGGGGTTCCGTCTCTTAAACATTTCCTCAATATCGTATAATTTTTTCTACTTTTAGTTCGCTTCATTCCATTCATCAATCATCTACACGGTAAAAGTCATTCTTCAATTTTTTTTTTCTTTTTTTACCAGATTTTTTGTTTAATTTCATGTTATTCCCACAGGTTTTTTTTTTTTTTCATTCTGTCTCTACATCTTTCGAAGAACTGTTCACTGTTTGCGTCGTCGATCCGTTCTAAAACCTTAAAGGTTGTGTGATCCAGTCATCTCTTCTCTCTCTTCCAAGGATTTCAAATCTAAAAAGCCTCCAGCCTCTCAGTGTAACTCAATTCTCTTAGTTTGTGGTACATTCCTTGTTGCTCTCCTCTGGACCTTCTCCATCAGTCCTTTGTGCTCTTGCAGGTGTGGCGAGTGACCAAAGTTCAGAAGCATATTGTAGTTTTGACCTTTTGCGTCTTGTGACCAGTTTGCTGAACGTTTCCTTTTTCCATGAACTTGAATGCTAGTACTTGCAAGCAGACGGTTAGGTCACGCTAACTGTTCTTCTAAGGTAACGCTTTGTGGGAACAGGTTGAGAACAATGTGGACGACCAAGTGTCTCTCTGTCTCCCCCCCCACACAGAGACACTCCTGCTGCTTATCTTCTGTGCGAGATGATGTTCATGTTTGACGAGGCATTGTGCAGTGTGGTGACCACCGTCTTCATCGCTTGACACTGTTCGCTTCGTTGACCATATATCTAAGCTACTCCAGACTCCGTCATGGTCCTCTGTAGTACCGTGGTGCAATCTACCACGCTTTACAAGACCATCATCACCTGCGTATCATCTGCAGACAAGTGTTCAGGCAGGAGCCCACACCTTCAGGGAAGTTCCTCGCATAGATCGAAGGGAATGACGGTCCACAGGACCTCTGATGGTGGTGTCCTCAACCCTTTACAAGAAGGTTCCTCATGATCCGCCTCCTATTTGCCGTACAGCGCCACATTCTTGCTGGCAGTCCAGATACGACCAAATCTACGAAGCCTTCTCTTTCTTCCAATATCATGCAGAGCTCACTCTCTTTTAGAAATCTAATATGCTCGTTACGATTGGTCGTCTTTCCCAAGAGCCGTGTTGTGTCTAAGGTCACTAAGTTCTCTTCTGCAGGAAGCTTTTCATGGGCTTTCTAATGTCATCTTTTCCAGTACCTTGCAGAGTGCCCGGTCTCTTCTCTTACGGATGTGACATTTGCTGTTTTTTCCACTCCATTGGCACTTAGCCTCTCGCTTGCGTAACCTGAAGAGTATTTCAAGAGGTTTGCCAAGTGTATGTGTACACGCACACACCCTCAACGCACGTGGTGAAATGTCATTAGGACTATGAGGCTCGTACGTGTGAGAATTTGTAGTGATCTGGTGATGTCTCTTCTATATATCTCAGTACTTTCGAAGACCTCCACCTCCCTAGTCCATTTCATCGGTGTTGGGGCTGCAGTGTCTCCCACTGTGAAAATACCTTTCAACTCGTCCTTCAGCTCTTCACATATCCTTTTACATCATCTTCTACAACTCCTCCTTCTGAATGCCTGATTAGCTGCTGTTTTTCAAACAATTTACTCCTGACGAATTTATGGAAAAGACTTGGATTTTATCCCGTTTTTTGGACAACAGTCTTTTCAAAATTTCTTCGTTCCTCCTTTCATATCGTAGTATACTCACTCGGTGCTTTCTTACACCTTACAAATCCCAGCTCACTATCTCCCTCACAGCAAAACTCGAATCTCCTGTGTTGTTGTATGACACGTTATGTTGACCCATTCCCTCCTCTTGCTTGACCGTCCCTCTCAATCTGAGGCTACAGGCTACTCAACAGACCCGCTCCTTCATCATGAATTCCACTGAAACCTTTACCTCATCGCCCAGATGTCTGGTTACTGAACTCCGCTACCAGTTACCCCAATTACTTGCCGCGCATAACAAAAGCCGTGTGTCCAGGTGGTTAGTTGAAGTATCCGGCTGGATCACCGGTAGACTAGCTGAGAGAGGTCGGATGGCACAGATATTATCGGATATTCCTATACCAGATATCCGATGTGTTTCTTGTGCCTTGCGGTTGAGTGAGCGAGGGAAGCGTGGTAAGACAATGTGTTGGCTCAACATGGTGCTTGGAGAAGCAAAGGAATAATTACAGCTTTTGTAATTGCAATTTGGTACGGTACTCACAGGACTCGTAATGACCATCTAATGTCTAATTGTCTCTGAGATTCTTTTAACTGTACGTTCATTAGTGTGTTTCGTGTTGTAATGATCCGTGGGTTCTGGGTAGTCGTTAGAGTGGTGTTGAAGAGTGACTCCTACGACCGTGTGATGTGGAATTCGACGCCAAGTTAAGAGGAGTTGTGATTTTCAATCCTTTTGTGCCGTCGTGCTCTGGGGCTCCGTGCCTTGGCGTTCAAGGGTCGTACCGTCGTACTAAAGGGTCGCGTTTAGGGGTCGTACCTTCGTGCTAAAGGATCGTACCGTCGTGTTTAGGGGGTCCGTACCATCGTGCTAGAGTCGTACCGTCGTGTTTAGGGGTCGTGCCGTCGTCCTAGAGTCGTACCGTTGTGTTTAGGGGTCTTACCGTCGCGTTTAGGGGCCGTACCGTCGTGTTTAGGGGGTCGAACCGTCGTGTTTAGGGGCCGTACCGTCGCGCTAAGGGGTCGCACCGTCGTGTTAAGGGGATCGAACCGTCGTGTTTACGGGATCGAACCGTCGTGTTTAGGGGATCGAACCGTCGTGTTTAGGGGATCGAACCGTCGCGTTTAGGGGCCGTGCCGTCGCGTTTAGGGGCCGTGCCGTCGTGTTTAGGGGGTCGTACCGTCGTGTTCAGGGGTCGTACCGTCGTACTAAAGGGTAGTACCGTGGTGCTCGTGTGGTGGCTGAGCAGGGTGGCGAGTTCCGTCTCGGCCACGTATGACCTTTGTCGGTGTAAATATTTCAGAGTGGAGGAGCTGGCTGGCCCCGGCAGCACCTTGGCCTGTGTCAGGCTGGTCACTGGTGGGTCAGCCACCAGCCCTACTGCCCCCATGGTGCCCTGCTGACCCCGAGGTGGGGGTGTGGTGGTGTAGTCATTACCGCGGTGGCTGGCCCTGGTGATGTGGTGACCTGGTTTGGTCGTGTGGTGGCTGGCTCTGGTGGTGAGGTGATGTGGTGACCTGGTTTGGTCGTGTGTGGTGGCTGGCTCTAGTGGTGTGGTAGCTGGCTCCGGTGGTGTGTGGCTGACTGTGGTGATGTGGTGGCTGGCTCTGGTGGTTTGGTAGCTGGCCTTGGTGGTGTGGTGGATGACTGTGGTGATGTGGTGGCTGGTTCTGGTGGTGTGGTAGCCGGCTCCGGTGGTGTGGTAGCTGGCTCCGGTGGTGTGGTGTCTGGCTCTGGTGGTGAGGTGGCTGACCGTGGTGATGTGGTGGCTGGCTCTGGCGGTATGGTTGCTGGCTCTGGTGGTGAGGTAGCCGGCTCTGGTGGTGTGGTAGCTGGCTCTGGTGGTGTGGTAGCTAGCTCTGGCGGTGTGGTGGCTGGCTCTGGTGGTGTGGTAGCTAACTCTGGTGGTGTGGTAGCCGGCTCTGGTAGCGTGGCGACCGGCTCTGGTGGTGTGGTTGCTGGCAGTGCTGCTATCCCACACACGTAGCCTTCACCTCCAGCACGCCACACCTTACGTTGTCAAACATCATGACCAGCACACCAGCATTGTACTTTTATCTTGTCGCTGGAAGAAACTGCGGGAACATCTGTCCTCTGTTCTTGCGGTGTCCAATACCGGCAGGTGGTTTGTCTGTGTACAACACCGGCAGATGGTGCGCGTACCGCACTGGCTGGTGGTTTTCACGTGAAGACGGGGGTGTTCCCTGCCCTTCACGTGCGAGTGATAACGCTGCGAACGAGAAGTCGTCCTCGACGGAGCTACGTGGTCATCCGCGTACGGTGAGGAACACAGCGTTTCCACGTCATTCTTGCCCACCCCTTATCCTGCTCTCACGTGGGGCGCAACCTTGGAGCTGCGACACCCGCTTAAAAAGGGATCTTGTGGCTGCGTGAACCTGGGAGAACATGGACTCCAGCAGCGGTGTGGTGTTGGTAGAGAAGATCTCGCTGTTGGCGCGAGAAAGGTCGGGTCAGGGGCCAAGTTCGTCGTCCCACCGTGTGACATGATTGTTTACTTGTGTAGTGCAGTGACTGACCACCAGGGGGGTAACGTTTAGATCGGTTCGTATCCTTAAGTGCGACGATTAAGATCCTTGAGCACGAGTGTGCGATCTTTGGATGTCTTGCCCTGGCTTTTGATCTGACCCTTTTTGGCCTACACTGAACATGACACAGGTTAATGTAACTGAATGTCATGTGGACACTGTCCAGAATATATATAAGCTTGCCTCCCTCTGCATCCTCCCCTCCCTTGCTCTCTCTCTCTCTCTCTCTCTCTCTCTCTCTCTCTCTCTCTCTCTCTCTCTCTCTCTCTCTCTCTCTCTCTCTCTCTCTCTCTCTCTCTCTCTCTCACAGCACGACTCTTTACTTCTTGCCTGCCTTGTGGTACTCGCCATCCGGTGTGTTTACACCGTATCCTCTGTTCACTGACTTCATTTTCCTCTGGTTGAATTTCATTCGGCGTTTGCCCTCCCACTGCTGCATGTTCACCAGGTGTGTATGCCATGCATCATCTTCTCCATGACTCTGCATATCTTCCATGACTCTCAGCGTCATTAGCAATCGGGTTCAGGTATGAATCCACTTGGTTTCGTACGTCATTTACGCTGATCAGGTGTAGAAAGGGTCCCAGTACGGAGCCCTGAGGGATTTCCACTTATACGTGCATATGTTTTTTCATCTATTTTTTTCTGTGGGTTTATGTGGAAACCAAGTTATATGGAGCATGTCTGATAAAAGAATAAATGCGGTAACCCTCACCTACAACTGAAACTGGATACGGAGTGACATTACTCCATGATGAAGACGGGCACCTCCTCCTGTACATTTGCAGAGGGTGGCGTGTCTGTGTGTGCCTGGCAGCCATACTGTTGCTGGAGTTCTCGTGAGTCAACGTAGACTCATAAGAATGATATGAAATTCCTGAACGTACCTGTATTGTTCATTGTCGTGACACGTAGGGAGGGCACAGTTTTATGTCCCGCCAATACACACACACACACACACACACACACACACACACACACACACATACACACACCGTCTTCTGGTCATTTATGGTCTCCTGGCCCCCTTACGCGTGTCTCTCTGTAGGTACTTTCATGTTGACACGGTGCCTCAAGAACAGAGCGTGTGAGGGACACATCCTAAGTACACCCAAGTAAAATGGAGTTCTGATTGGATTTTTACGTTGGAGGCTTCAGTCACGGACTTTAGTCCACATCAAGGCCGGGCCTTCATTGAAATATGTAGAGGTTAATGAAAGACAAAGAGATAAGGGAAAGTGTATGCGAATTTTGGAGGAAGAGAAAACCCTGTCTTTTAAAATGTGCCAGGTCGTAGGTATTGGGGAAGGCATGAGAAGGTAGAGGAAGAGTTTCAAAGCTTCGACGTGTAGTGAAAGGAACAGTTATCACAACGGCCCAGCCCATGACATGCTGAGTATTGCATGGTCAGCTAGTGGTGGGGGTTACACAAGCAGCCAGCTCTCGGGAGCAAAAACCAAAGTAATGATTAGAGGAGATAGAAAATGGACCAATATTGCTGCGTAGGGCAAGTGGGCCAGGTTTAGAAGTTGGCCTGGGAGAGTCTCTAACTCGGGAGTGCATTCGACTCGACCCTGTCAAGTAAGGATGAAGAGCTAGACCCACCCTATGTGAGAGCAGTACTCCATACCAGGACGGATCACTCCTTTGTATACACGTACAGGAAGCAGCTGTTTGGAAGAAAAGCAATTTCGATATCTGAACAGGACCCCCACATTCTTTAAAGGCAGACTTAGCTGTTTCCTTAATGTGCGATTTCCAAGATAGAGTGGATAGAGGGGAAAAGTTCAGATTGATAACATACATGTATTTGGCGGAGACAAATACAGTGAGGTCGTAGTTTCTCTCGTATTTACCATATTCAACTTACGGACGGATCATTAAGCATCGCAAGTGCCTTTCGTGAGAAGGTGATAATGACGTGATGGTACAGGGTGAAAGATAAGGTAATCATAAGTCAGAGTAGGTTTTGTGGTGTACGTGGGCTAAGAGGAGTCAAGGAAGAAAGGTGGTGTTCTCCTGGGTAGGACAGGAGCGCCGTGGTCATACGACCGTCTCGGAACAGGTTGGTGGGGGTATAACTGGATTACTCGGCCCTCACAGGGCCAGTCACCGGGGAAACCAAACAACCCAGAGGAGGGAATGTGTATCTTACATGACCATTCTGTTGCATTGCATATCACATTACTGAATGTTTACACCCGGTATCAGACAGCGATACCAGCATCATCGTATGAGGGCCACATTAGTTACTGTTTTCAAGGAAATCAAGAGAGAGAGGTGGAGATTAGTTCGCCGAGCTGTCGTGAGTACGCCTCTGTTGGCTTCTTTAAACCTCGTAGGAACGTCTCGGTCATGTTGCTGTGTGGTCCAGCCGGCGCGGCGGTGGAGTGGGACTTCCACCCATTGAGCCACAATGGACCGGACACCAAGACGTTCAATTGAAAGTGATGGGCCATTTTCCAGGTAGAGTGTCGTGTCCTGGCGAGGCAACCAGTCCCTCAACTCGACCCGGTGGCAACTGCCCTTTTCTCTCTGCCAACTCCACCCTCTGCTCTGTGAGTGAACACGCAGTGCTCAGATGTTGTACCGTCGTGTACAGAAGTTGTACCGTCGTGCTCAGATGTTGTACCGTCGTGTACAGAAGTTGTACCGTCGTGCTCAGATGTTGTACCGTCGTGTACAGAAGTTGTACCGTCGTGCTCAAGGTTGTACCGTCGTGCTCAAGGCTTGTACCGCCGTGCTCGGGGATTGTACCGTCGTGCTTAAGGCTTGTAACGGCGTGCTCAAGGCTTGTACCGTCGTGCTTAAGGCTTGTAACGGCGTGCTCAAGGCTTGTACCGTCGTGCTCAAGGGTTGTACCGTCGTGCTCAAGGGTTGTACCGTCGTGTACAGAAGTTGTACCGTCGTGCTCAAGGGTTGTACCGTCGTGCTCAAGGCTTGTACCGTCGTGCTTAAGGCTTGTAACGGCGTGCTCAAGGCTTGTACCGCCGTGCTCGGGGATTGTACCGTCGTGCTTAAGGCTTGTAACGGCGTGCTCAAGGCTTGTACCGTCGTGCTCAAGGGTTGTACCGTCGTGCTCAGATGTTGTACCGTCGTGTACAGAAGTTGTACCGTCGTGCTTAAGGCTTGTAACGGCGTGCTCAAGGCTTGTACCGCCGTGCTCGGGGATTGTACCGTCGTGCTCAGATGTTGTACCGTCGTGTACAGAAGTTGTACCGTCGTGCTCAAGGCTTGTACCGTCGTGCTCAGATGTTGTACCGTCGTGTACAGAAGTTGTACCGTCGTGCTCAAGGCTTGTACCGTCGTGCTTAAGGCTTGTAACGGCGTGCTCAAGGCTTGTACCGCCGTGCTCGGGGATTGTACCGTCGTGCTCAGATGTTGTACCGTCGTGTACAGAAGTTGTACCGTCGTGCTCAGATGTTGTACCGTCGTGTACAGAAGTTGTACCGTCGTGCTTAAGGCTTGTAACGGCGTGCTCAAGGCTTGTACCGCCGTGCTCGGGGATTGTACCGTCGTGCTTAAGGCTTGTAACGGCGTGCTCAAGGCTTGTACCGTCGTGCTTAAGGCTTGTAACGGCGTGCTCAAGGCTTGTACCGTCGTGCTCAAGGCTTGTACCGTCGTGCTCAGATGTTGTACCGTCGTGTACAGAAGTTGTACCGTCGTGCTCAGATGTTGTACCGTCGTGTACAGAAGTTGTACCGTCGTGCTCAAGGTTGTACCGTCGTGCTTAAGGCTTGTAACGGCGTGCTCAAGGCTTGTACCGTCGTGCTTAAGGCTTGTAACGGCGTGCTCAAGGCTTGTACCGTCGTGCTCAAGGGTTGTACCGTCGTGCTCAGATGTTGTACCGTCGTGTACAGAAGTTGTACCGTCGTGCTCAAGGTTGTACCGTCGTGCTCAAGGGTTGTACCGTCGTGCTCAAGGGTTGTACCGTCGTGCTTAAGGCTTGTAACGGCGTGCTCAAGGCTTGTACCGTCGTGCTCAAGGGTTGTACCGTCGTGTACAGAAGTTGTACCGTCGTGCTCAGATGTTGTACCGTCGTGTACAGAAGTTGTACCGTCGTGCTCAGATGTTGTACCGTCGTGTACAGAAGTTGTACCGTCGTGCTCAAGGGTTGTACCGTCGTGTACAGAAGTTGTACCGTCGTGCTCAAGGGTTGTACCGTCGTGCTCAAGGTTGTACCGTCGTGCTCAAGGGTTGTACCGTCGTGCTCAAGGGTTGTACCGTCGTGCTCAAGGATTGTACCGTCGTGCTCAAGGCTTGTACCGTCGTGCTCAAGGCTTGTACCGCCGTGCTCGGGGATTGTACCGTCGTGTACAGAAGTTGTACCGTCGTGCTCAAGGTTGTACCGTCGTGCTCAGATGTTGTACCGTCGTGTACAGAAGTTGTACCGTCGTGCTTAAGGCTTGTAACGGCGTGCTCAAGGCTTGTACCGTCGTGCTCAAGGCTTGTACCGCCGTGCTCGGGGATTGTACCGTCGTGCTCAGATGTTGTACCGTCGTGTACAGAAGTTGTACCGTCGTGCTCAGATGTTGTACCGTCGTGTACAGAAGTTGTACCGTCGTGCTCAGATGTTGTACCGTCGTGTACAGAAGTTGTACCGTCGTGCTCAAGGTTGTACCGTCGTGCTCAAGGCTTGTACCGTCGTGCTCAAGGCTTGTACCGTCGTGCTTAAGGCTTGTAACGTCGTGCTCAAGGCTTGTACCGCCGTGCTCGGGGATTGTACCGTCGTGCTCAAGGGTTGTACCGTCGTGCTCAAGGCTTGTACCGTCGTGCTCAAGGCTTGTACCGTCGTGCTTAAGGCTTGTAACGGCGTGCTCAAGGCTTGTACCGTCGTGCTCAAGGCTTGTACCGCCGTGCTCGGGGATTGTACCGTCGTGCTCAGATGTTGTACCGTCGTGTACAGAAGTTGTACCGTCGTGCTCAGATGTTGTACCGTCGTGTACAGAAGTTGTACCGTCGTGCTCAAGGCTTGTACCGTCGTGCTTAAGGCTTGTAACGGCGTGCTCAAGGCTTGTACCGTCGTGCTCAAGGTTGTACCGTCGTGCTCAAGGCTTGTACCGTCGTGCTCAAGGCTTGTACCGTCGTGCTCAAGGCTTGTACCGCCGTGCTCGGGGATTGTACCGTCGTGCTCAAGGGTTGTACCGTCGTGCTCAAGGGTTGTACCGTCGTGTACAGAAGTTGTACCGTCGTGCTCAAGGGTTGTACCGTCGTGTACAGAAGTTGTACCGTCGTGCTTAAGGCTTGTAACGGCGTGCTCAAGGCTTGTACCGTCGTGCTCAGATGTTGTACCGTCGTGTACAGAAGTTGTACCGTCGTGCTCAAGGCTTGTACCGTCGTGCTCAAGGCTTGTACCGTCGTGCTCAAGGCTTGTACCGCCGTGCTCGGGGATTGTACCGTCGTGCTTAAGGCTTGTAACGGCGTGCTCAAGGCTTGTACCGTCGTGCTCAAGGGTTGTACCGTCGTGCTCAGATGTTGTACCGTCGTGTACAGAAGTTGTACCGTCGTGCTCAAGGTTGTACCGTCGTGCTTAAGGCTTGTAACGGCGTGCTCAAGGCTTGTACCGCCGTGCTCGGGGATTGTACCGTCGTGCTCAAGGTTGTACCGTCGTGCTTAAGGCTTGTAACGGCGTGCTCAAGGCTTGTACCGTCGTGCTCAAGGGTTGTACCGTCGTGCTCAGATGTTGTACCGTCGTGTACAGAAGTTGTACCGTCGTGCTCAAGGGTTGTACCGTCGTGCTCAAGGGTTGTACCGTCGTGCTTAAGGCTTGTAACGGCGTGCTCAAGGCTTGTACCGTCGTGCTCAGATGTTGTACCGTCGTGTACAGAAGTTGTACCGTCGTGCTCAAGGCTTGTACCGCCGTGCTCGGGGATTGTACCGTCGTGCTTAAGGCTTGTAACGGCGTGCTCAAGGCTTGTACCGCCGTGCTCGAGGATTGTACCGTCGTGCTCAAGGGTTGTACCGTCGTGCTCAAGGGTTGTACCGTCGTGCTTAAGGCTTGTAACGGCGTGCTCAAGGCTTGTACCGCCGTGCTCGGGGATTGTACCGTCGTGCTCAAGGGTTGTACCGTCGTGCTCAAGGGTTGTACCGTCGTGCTTAAGGCTTGTAACGGCGTGCTCAAGGCTTGTACCGCCGTGCTCGGGGATTGTACCGTCGTGCTCAAGGGTTGTACCGTCGTGCTCAAGGCTTGTACCGTCGTGCTTAAGGCTTGTAACGGCGTGCTCAAGGCTTGTCCCCGCCGGCTCGGGGATTTTCCCCGTCGTGCCCCCAAGGGGTTTTAAACCGTCGTGCTAAAAGGCTTGTACCGTCGTGCTCAAAAATTTTTTGAAACCGTCTTTGTACAAAAAGTTGTACCGTCGTGCTCGGGGTTTTTGTCCCCGTTGTGCTCGGGGGGAGGGGTCCTTTATAGTCCCTGACTGATTGTCACTAGTGACTGATCATGAAGCAAAAACGACAAGAATTACTATGATAAATGAGCCAGAAACATGTTCTAACTCCACGCCCAGTCGCTGGGGACACCACATTACTCGAGTAAGTCCATAAGTTATCCGCGCACCGTGATGGCGTTGGAGCAGTCCATCGCCATCAAATCATTTTCTTCCTCAAGTTGAGCGAACCACAGTGTAAGAATCCCATTGTCCTTCATTTGATTTCCAGATTTTTGCTGGAGTAGATATCCGCGTGTGTGGTGCAGCCAGCCGCCATAAATGGCTAGCCAGAGGTGAGCCTTTGCGAGGTGTTACTTGGTTAGTTTTAAGTGCGTGTCGTGTTTCCAGTCACGACCCGGCTGGCCCCCGCGTCCTGGTGGCCGTGACCCGCAGCACCGCAAGCGTTTGCCCTCCGCGGCGGCGGCGGCAAGCAAGCGCCGCCGCCGCCGCCCGCAAGTGTCCTTCCTCAAGTCCGCACCCTCATTATAGAGGCGGGGATCCGGCGGCCTTCACCTACCTTAAGTGAGTATGTCGTGTGGCGCAGTACTGACGAATCCTGCACTGAAACTGGATACCTGTTGGCATTTTGGGGGCCGCTCGAGGGTGGGTGAGGTTAATTACGGTGGCGTATGGGATAAATCTCCGCTGGCAGACCAAGCATGAGAAAAGCCATAACGTTTATGCGCGGCGCGGTTGGCGAGTTATCTTTTAAGCGTTTTACGCCTTCCGGCGTAAGTCAGTTGACATAAGAGTTATCTATACAGCGTAAGTCGGTTGACAATAGAGTTATCTTTACAGCGTAAGTCGGTTGACAAGAGTCATCTTTAAAGCGTTTTATGCCTTCCAGCTTACGTCCGTTGACAATACTTATCTTTATAGCGTTTTAATGCCTTCCACCTTACGTCAGTTGACAATACTTATCTTTATAGCGTTTTAATGCCTTCCACCTTACGTCAGTTGACAGTAAAGTTATCTTTAAAGCGTTTAACGCCTTACAACTTACGTCCGATGACAGTAGAGTTATCTTTAAAGCGTTTAACGCCTTACAACTTGACGTCCGATGACAGTAGAGTTATCTTTAAAGCGTTTAACGCGTTCCAGCTTACGTCCGATGATAAGTTATCTTTACAGCGTTTTTAACGCCTTCCACCGGAAGCAAGTCACACACAAGCCACGCCCGGTCTAGGGGGGGTCTCGTGTGATCCGCGTAGGAAACGAGTCCTCAAGAGGCGGAGGTGGGTTATGCAACATTTTTTTTTTCCCACCCTTATATGTTGGTCCTGATAACACTGCGGTGCTCGTGACTTCCCTCCCATCACTGCCATCTCTGACGTAAGGCTCTCGGGTTCTATAACATGTATGTATATTAACATTTACAGGTGTTTTTTTTTTTTTGTGTCTTCGCGTGCGACTGTTGTCATATACTTCGTGACAAGTGAATGCTTCAAATTCACTGGATTTAACACAGGATTCAGAAAGGGGAGGAGAGAGAAAATTATGATCAGATATCACGGAACAGCAAAAATTTCGAACTGATGATACGATGGTGTGGGGTAAGACGTGGCCCGTCCGGTCCTTTGTACCCAGTACACCGCGTAGTGACAGAGGTCCTCACCGTCTATAAAGAGGAGATATGATCTGCTGGCAAAAAAAAAAAAAAAAGGTAGAAACAGGATAGCCAAGCTGAAGCCACCTCTCCACCCACCTCTCCCTCCGGCTCAACAGCCAGGAGGGGGGGGGGGAGTGGGAAACTAGTGACCATGGTTGTGTGAGGAGTGGAAGAGGCTGCGAGGGAAATTTCTTAGAAAGGTGACGACAATGAAGAAGTTCCCTGTCAGGTTTCAATGAATCATCTCCTCTGCGGCTGGGTTCGGGGAACGAAAGACGTGGCTCGTGGTAAACTGAATTATTTACAGATGACAGAGATCAGTGAAGTATTCGTCCAGCCTTGCGTAGAAGGTATAGTGTATGCATGCGTTACATCGGGAAGTAAGTGTATTCCAGTGCCCATATGACAACTTTTTCCCCCCCCTTCGTTACTCTAACATCTCCCTCCTGTCTTCATGCCGTTGCTTTTATTCTGATTCTCTGTATAAAGTGAAGACATTTTCCCCTGTCCTTGAGTTGGGTCCAGCCTGGAATAATGTCCTGGGAATGTACCCAGCCTGGAACATTGTCCTGGAATTTGTGTCCGGCCTGGAACAATGTCCTGGAGTTGTGTCTAGCCTGGTATAATGTCTTGGAGTTGTGTCCAGCCTGGTACAGTGTCCGAGTTGTGTCCAGCCTTGCATAAAGTCGTGGATTTGTGCCTCGCTTGGTACAATATCTTGGATTTGTGTCCAGCCAGGTACAATGTCCTGGATATGTGTTTAGCTAGGTACAATATCCTGGATTTGTGTCCGGCCTGGTATAATGTCCTGGAACTGTGTCCAGCCTGGTACAGTGTCCTGGATTTGTGTTCATCCTAGCATAGTGTCTTAGAATTATGTCCAGCCTGGAACAGTGACGTGGACTTATACCCAGCCAATGTCGTTGATTTGTGTCCAGGCTGGTACAATGTCCTGGAAGTATGTTCAGCCTGACATAATGCATAATGTCCTGGAAGTATGTGTAGCCTGGTACAGTGTCCTGAAATTTTGTCCAGCCTAGCATAGTAGTACTTTAAAATCGTGTCTAGCCTGCAGCGGTGTCCAGCTTTGCCGTGTGTCCTGGAAATGGATCCAGCCTGGCACAGTAATCTGGAATTTTCCTCATCCAGATACATTAACCAGAAATTATGTCCAGCTTTACATAGTGTCGTGGAATTGTGTCCGGCCTGGCCCATTGTCTGGGAATCATGTTCAGCTGGGCACAGTGTCTTGGAATTACGTCTAGCGTGGCACAGCGTCCTGGAATTGTGTCCAGCGTGGCACACTCCTCTGGAATATGTCTGACTTGGCACTGTGTGATACTTGGCGCTATTAACCACACCTACCAATACTGACAGTACCACAGTGAATATAAGACTCGAATATGTTACATCTCCAGACAGGCACTTTCCACACATACTGCTGGACCAGACAGACAGTGTTAACACACATATTAGTGAGTCAGAGGTTGGTAATCAAACATGCTCCCTCGAATGACAGTACCAGACCAGTACAAAATCAAAATGACTACACATTTTTGGACATGTCTGTCAGTCACGCCTGCACTCACGTGATATGCTTTTATGCCCATTGCATATTATCATGTGATAAACACGTTTATTAGGTTTTGCGTAATGATGTGAACCGGCTGAATATTGCATCATGGAGAGTACCAGAACACGCAACATGCTTGTCATTTTGTGGCAACGCATTTGATATAAAACATTAGTCAATGTAGATAATAATCACAAATTATGGTTTTAGTTTTGATTATAGATATTGTTTGTGTTCTTTTCTCAAAATTTATATAATTGTATGAGTGAGTTATAGATTGTTGAATGTAGATTAAGTGTTTATTTACCAGATGTGTGCCAGTTGTCAGTCTTGACCCGGGAGGCCAGGAGGGAGCAGCAGGGACCAGCATGGGGTCGCTAACTATGGATCTTCAACAGCAAATCCTTCTCGCCGTTGAAAAGAATGGCGTCGTCATTTCAAATGAATTTGCTAGAAATTCAAAGGAAGCGCACCAGAAAATCGTAGGAGCCATCAAATCCTTAGAATCGCTTGGCAGCGTGAGTAATGACATATGGACAATGTTAATTTATCATGCCATGTGACATTGTCACCTGCAGAGTCAAGTATGGTAAAATACTGGCGGATTTAAAGCTATTTGCAAGATGAAAAGGGACAAATATGGGTAAAATATGAGTGGTTGGTATAGTATGTATTAAATGTCGTTGTGAGGGTTCGACATGGGTTGCAGATGTGTTGCTGTTCCTGTAATGAGTGTTCTTTATGGCAGTATATTATTTTCTTTTTTTAATTACGATCCTCTGTTAAGAAAGCAACGTTTTCGTTTCGTTTTAACCATGATTTTGTTTTCATATAACTCAAAGACACTAGAGTAAAGACTTTTTTTGCATATGGCCATTTAATAATTTTGCATATGGACATCTTAGAAAGGAAAACATTATACACATATAAACACACACACACACACACACACACACTTATAAAATAATATAAGTAGCTGAGTTCTGTTAGTATTCTAAAACACCGAAATACAGCTCACAGGAAAACGAAAGGATTGGCATAGGGTTGCCGAAATACACCTGTAATATATAGTGTCTGTAGACTTAGTCAACCAATGAAGTTAAGGCACAATCATTTATCAGAAAACTGACATTCATGTTATGTACCTGGTTTTTGAACCATGACTATTATCATATTTTGGCTGTAGATAACTCTATAGTGAGGAGGGTTATGAAGGAAAGGATAAACACATCATGGAGTTGAATAATATTATTGTAATACTGATGAATGTAAAAGCAAGAAGATTGCTTCCTTGCCTGAATGCTACAGATGACACTTCGTGTCTTTTGACAGATAATTTTCCTCATTTTTGAGGGGACACACCCTGCTGGATGGTGCCATGTACCATTAGGTTTGAGATGTAAACAGTGAGTTCAGATGTTTATAGATATATTGAAATATATCCCTATGTGGAACACGTCAGTTTGTGAAGGCCACAGGAGGGAACCGCTACATTCACTTGGGCCTTGCACAAGCTTGATGCTTCGTCACAAATGACCATTCTGCGGGGACTTGCAACAAAACCTCCACCTAGTACTTTGCCCTGATTCTGTAGAGCTCTATATATAAACACACACCTGGTTACAAGCTTTAGATTTTGTTGTGTTTACCTTTTAAATCTTAAGCTGCATTTGGGATGCGTGTATAATATTATTGGAAATAGGCTGTTGTTAGACCTCCTCAGGAAAGTTATCTTTTTTTTTTCTTAGCTTTATTCAGTAAACAAGACATCTTACAAAATAATTAAAGGTTTATAGAATCTTAACAAAACAGCATTTGAAAAATGAGTCGCTAAAGATAAAAAAGACAGTAAGTTGTGATTTCTTTGGAGAAGTGTAACAAAACCGCTAAATTAATATTAAAGCTTTATCGTGCTTTAGTTAGACCTCATTTGGACTAGGTTGTGCAGTTTTGGTTGCCTTACCATCAGGTAGACATAGATAGATTGGAGAGGGTGCAAAGAAGTTTGACTTTAATGATACCAGGAATTGAAATCTTAGTTATGAAGAAAGACTTGCTAGACTGAATTTACATTCACTGAAAAGGAAGGCCTGAGTGAATATGATAGAGGCGTACAAATGGATGACAGGCCTAAATAAGAGGGAAACTGGCTATATTCTAATGATAGCCAACCAGGTTAGAGCTCGCAAGAACGGCTTCAGGTTAGAAAAATTTATGTTCAGATTGAATGTGATTGGGGCTGGAACCTTGAATTGTTTTCAGAATAGGTTAGATAGGAATGTGAGCTCTGTGGGGTGGTTATAGGAAGGATGCACCCAGTGTGGGCCAGTAGGCCTTTTGCGAAGTCCATTATCTTATGTTCTGAACCATTTCCTGGATGATCATTTGTGAAGGGCCTCACACAGTATGAAGACAAGCAGATTACTTTAGAACATCATAGATGTCCCTCTAAGTCTATTTGATGGATTTTTGACAAAAGTGATACCAGCTGTGATTCAGTACATGCTGATCATTTGCTATATTGTGGTTTTACCCCATAGTCCATCCTTAATTCAAAGCTCTGCCCACTTTTTGGGTAAAAACCCCTGCTCTTTATCGACTTTGCTGAGTTTTATTTTGTTCATTAAGATTTCCCATGTGTTGCACCATCTTGCAGTATTCACCTGCTGATGAATTTTATGTTTTGTTTCTGCTGTCATTCAGAATGTATACTAGGTAAAGTTTTTATAGGCTCTGGAGATTGCTTCCGAATCCAAAATGGCATTACGGCACGCATTTAGCATAATCGCCCAGTACTCAGTCTAAACACAGAAAAGCAAGATGTTTCCATAATTGATATTGTTTCAGTAGACTGTGTGTGCCATACATTACAAGTCCCCTTTTTTTTAATTTTCTGCATTTCTGATGTATTCTTGGAGCACAATTGGAACGGTATATTGTATTGTTTACTAAGGTAAGTGGTAGTAGGAGAGTTATATATATCAAGGAATATCCAGGGGCTAATTAATGTAAAAGTAGGCAAAAATGAAGAATGGTTGGTTAGATTGCTTTTTGGTCCAACACTTTCCCTGCCCTTCAAGTTTATCATAGGTAAAAGTTCTCCAGTGACTCATGGTGGGGCTTAGTGAAATATTAAAAAGCATTCCTGAACACAATTGGTATTTTTATGAGACATGATATTTGCAAAAATCTCTTCTAATGGGAAAATTTTTATTAAACTCCCGTAAGATAAGCATAGTACTGTTTGATCTTCCGGAAGATAAACAAATTACTGTTGCTGATATACAGACAAAATAACACCTGTTTGATAAGAGTTAATCAAACATTAGCTTAGGTTACAGTTTGTTAGTAAAAGTTTTAATTTAGGGGTATGCCTTTATTTCTATTGGTAATTCTTTACAATCCTTGCCCAACTTTATTTTATGTTGATCATCTTTAGAAGAAAATGTGCTTAAGTTTGAGATTTTGGTAATTTTTTACTTTCATATGCAGCATTTTTCTTTTTTTTTCTCAGTAATGTTGAAAATCAAATCAGCAGTCTCATTGTCATTAGTAGAATTCATTATCCACTGCAGTGATCATTGTTAAGAATGTTAGGTTATGTTTTAGGGTTTTATTGTGTTTCATATTGATCCATTGTATAAAATAGATAATACAGTACCAACCCAAGAAACCTAATGTAACCAAAAGTCTGTAACCCCCATGCACCTTAGTTTGGATTTCTTTCCATCCTGGGAATTTCTTGTTTTTCAAATTGTGTAGGTCTGTTGAGTCTCAAAATTTCAAAGATATAAGACTGAAAAAAAGTACCTCGAGAATATTTGGTCCACTGCTATCACTCTGAAAACCTGTAGTCGTTTGTAGGTGTTTCAGCGTAATACCCTAAAAGTGCAATTATGTAAAATTGCCAGCTGCACCAGTTGGATATGGTGTTATCAAGGTCAAATAGGCACTGGCCTTTTTCCAATTGTGTCACAAACATGTTTTGCTGTCTCATCTTAGTCACCTATCAGTGCTAGAAGAGTCCATGCTCATAGAATAACAGCATGATCTGACGACAAATCATCATGATCATTTAATTCAGGATCATCTTTTCCCTTGTTCTCTGAATCTAGCCAAAAGCTGCTCAGTTTTCTAAGAAAACTCATCAAAATGTGTTGTTGTTGTCATTGCTGGAGGGTGACTAAGTGTAGTGAAAAAATTCTTACACACTACCATCTTAGTGATCGTTCTCAATTTGTGACCTGGAAGAGTGGCTAGGCTTCCTGATATATGCTTCTGCAAGGTTGAAAGGTTAAATGATTGCTGCAGGTGGAAAAAGAGTTCTAAATGTAACAGATTCTCTGATGTAATTTTCTACAGTATCTTCTACTTATATTAGAATTGCTGTACTCCTGAAGAAGGGGAATTAGAAAGATGCCCACAGATGTCTCTTCTGGTATGTAAAATTAGAATTGAACCTTTAAGACATTGATTGCTTTTCAGACTTCTCTGTGCAAAAAATGGTGATAAAATCCTGTTTTCTAGACTTTTCTATCCCTGTCTATTTATCATATTTCTGATGACTGTTCCCACCTGGAACTTCCTCAAACAGGGTGGCCGTGACAATAGAGTCTCCATGACTAGTGAACTCCAGTGCCACTTCTTAGCTTTTAGTGCCTCACCTGAGACTTTTTTACCCAATTTGGAATACTTTTTTAAGCTCATAAATTTTTTGCAGTTGTCATTTTGTTTGTGATATTTTTTGCCATCTTAAAAAAGTATGTAATATCTCAATTTTATTGAGTGTTTTACATACTTTTTTGCCATCTTAAAAAGTATGTAATATCTCAGTTTTGAGTGTTTTACATAATACAAGTTTAGAGTAAGTCTTCTTTCTTCATTTAAGAAAAAGTTAGTTTTCAACTACAAATTCTACCAAAAAGTACTTTTCTTATACAGACTTTTAAATAAAAAAATCGGTAAAATACTCAAAAGGGTTTCCTCTTACACTAAAGAACAAAACCGTTTTGAAAATATATACTCATACCTTGCAAACTGGAATGTGCAATCTATGTTGAGCCTATATTTATTATATCTGACCATCAACACCAACTGTTTTCTGTCTAATATTTCATTAGCATATCACTTACATATCATTTATTTTTGAAGTTTATATATTTATTTTTATTTTTTTATTTTTTATTTTTTTTTTGCTTTGTCGCTGTCTCCCGCGTTTGCGAGGTAGCACAAGGAAACAGACAAAAGAAATGGCCCAACCCACCCCCATACACATGCCTTGATTCAATCCACTGACAGCACGTCAACCCCGGTATACCACATCGCTCCAATTCACTCTATTCTTTGCCCTCCTTTCACCCTCCTGCATGTTCAGGCCCCGATCACACAAAATCTTTTTCACTCCATCTTTCCACCTCCAATTTGGTCTCCCTCTTCTCCTCGTTCCCTCCACCTCCGACACATATATCCTCTTGGTCAATCTTTCCTCACTCATTCTCTCCATGTGACCAAACCATTTCAAAACACCCTCTTCTGCTCTCTCAACCACGCTCTTTTTATTTCCACACATCTCTCTTACCCTTACGTTACTTACTCGATCACACCACCTCACACCACACATTGTCCTCAAACATCTCATTTCCATCACATCCATCCTCCTGCACACAACTCTATCCATAGTCCACGCCTCGCAACCATACAACATTGTTGGAACCACTATTCCTTCAAACATA
The DNA here is from genome assembly GCF_036320965.1 of Panulirus ornatus. Taxonomy (NCBI): domain Eukaryota; kingdom Metazoa; phylum Arthropoda; class Malacostraca; order Decapoda; family Palinuridae; genus Panulirus; species Panulirus ornatus. The sequence continues at coordinate 19,757,228 of NC_092280.1, read as the reverse complement.
CCCATTTTTGCTTTCCGAGATAATGTTCTCGACTTCCACACATTCTTCAAGGCTCCCAGAATTTTCGCCCCTCCCCCACCCTATGATCCACTTCCACTTCCATGGTTCCATCCGCTGCCAGATCCACTCCCAGATATCTAAAACACTTCACTTCCTCCAGTTTTTCTTCATTCAAACTCACCTCCCAATTGAATTGACCCTCAACCCTACTGTACCTAATAACCTTGCTCTTATTCACATTTACTCTTAACTTTCTTCTTTCACACACTTTACCAAACTCAGTCACCAGCTTCTGCAGTTTCTCACATGAATCAGCCTCCAGCGCTGTATCATCAGTGAACAACAACTGACTCACTTCCCAAGCTCTCTCATCCCCAACAGACTTCATACTTGCCCCTCTTTCCAAAACTCTTGCATTCACCTCCCTAACAACCCCATCCATAAACAAAATAAACAACTATGGAGACATCACACACCCCTGCCACAAACCTGCATTCACTGAGAACCAATCACTTTCCTCTCTTCCTACACGTACACATCACATGCCTTACATCCTCGATAAAAACTTTTCACTGCTTCTAACAACTTGCCTCCCACACCATATATTCTTAATACCTTCCACAGAGCATCTCTATCAACTCTATCATATGCCTTCTCCAGATCCATAAATGCTACATACAAATCCATTTGCTTTTCTAAGTATTTCTCACATACATTCTTCAGAGCAAACACCTGATCCACACATCCTCTACCACTTCTGAAACCACACTGCTCTTCCCCAATCTGATGCTCTGTACATGCCTTCACCCTCTCAATCAATACCCTCCCATATAATTTGCCAGGAATACTCAACAAACTTATACCTCTGTAATTTGAGCACTCACTCTTATCCCCTTTGCCTTTGTACAATGGCACTATGCACACATTCCGCCAATCCTCAGGCACCTCACCATGAGTCATACATACATTAAATAACCTTACCAACCAGTCAACAATACAGTCACCCCCTTTTTTAATAAATTCCACTGCAATACCATCCAAACCTGCTGCCTTGCCGGCTTTCATCTTCCGCAAAGCTTTTACTACCTCTTCTCTGTTTACCAACTCATTTTCCCTAACCCTCGCACTTTGCACACCACCTCGACCAAAACACCCTATATCTGCCACTCTATCATCAAACACATTCAACAAACCTTCAAAATACTCACTCCATCTCCTTCTCACATCACCACTACTTGTTATCACCTCCCCATTTGCGCCCTTCACTGAAGTTCCCATTTGCTCCCTTGTCTTACGCACTTTATTTACCTCCTTCCAGAACATCTTTTTTTTTTTTTTTTTTTTTTTTTTTTTTTGCTGTCTCCCGCGTTTGCGAGGTAGCGCAAGGAAACAGACGAATGAAATGGCCCAACCCACCCCCATACACATGTATATACATACGTCCACACACGCAAATATACATACCTACACAGCTTTCCATGGTTTACCCCAGACGCTTCACATGCCTTGATTCAATCCACTGACAGCACGTCAACCCCGTTATACCACATCGCTCCAATTCACTCTATTCCTTGCCCTCCTTTCACCCTCCTGCATGTTCAGGCCCCGATCACACAAAATCTTTTTCACTCCATCTTTCCACCTCCAATTTGGTCTCCGTCTTCTCCTCGTTCCCTCCACATCCGACACATATATCCTCTTGGTCAATCTTTCCTCACTCATTCTCTCCATGTGGCCAAACCATTTCAAAACACCCTCTTCTGCTCTCTCAACCACGCTCTTTTTATTTCCACACATCTCTCTTACCCTTACGTTACTTACTCGATCAAACCACCTCACACCACACATTGTCCTCAAACATCTCATTTCCAGCACATCCATCCTCCTGCGTACAACTCTATCCATAGTCCACGCCTCGCAACCATACAACATTGTTGGAACCACTATTCCTTCAAACATACCCATTTTTGCTTTCCGAGATAATGTTCTCGACTTCCACACATTCTTCAAGGCATTCTTCTCCCTAAAATTTAATGATACTCTCTCACCCCAACTCTCATTTGCCCTTTTTTTCACCTCCTGCACCTTTCTCTTGACCTCCTGTCTCTTTCTTTTATACGTCTCCCACTCAATTTCATTTTTTCCCTGCAAAAATCGTCCAAATGCCCCTCTCTTCTCTTTCACTAATACTCTTACTTCTTCATCCCACCACTCACTACCCTTTCTAATCAACCCACCTCCCACTCTTCTCATGCCACAAGCATCTTTTGCGCAATCCAGCACTGATTCCCTAAATACATCCCATTCCTCCCCCACTCCCCTTACTTCCATTGTTCTCACCTTTTTCCATTCTGTACTTATGTACTAGTGCATTTCTGGAGCATTTTTATCACTGAGCAAAGCGCATTTCCTTATACTTGCGAAAACCCACAGAATGCTATGGAAGGGCCATGCCGCTTCATCCCCTTGGTCAATAATTTTTTTTATCATCTGCCAAGATGGCTGTGTAATCTTTGGAATGAAAAGCAGTGATATAGAACCCAGGCAATTCAAGTTGTGGTCTTATGCTGGTTGATGAGATCTATGAATTAAACACTGGGTGACTTCCAGAATGTTGCTCATGATTCAGATTTTCTGTTTCCTGTTATAGAATGAAACAAGTATATGTAGTAGTAAAGGATATATTCAAAAAGTGAGCTATCATTACTTTTATGGTGAGAGTATAGTGTTAAAGTAACACATAGAAGCCCTCCCAAGGGTGGCTGGGGAGGAGACTAATGCAAATTCAGTAATAATTCAGCAGTATTTTTTAAAGCAGTACAGTGTACATCTAAAGCTTAAGGATATGTGGAAACAAATTAGTTAACAAAACTCATATGACTGTGTGATAGCTTTAGAGATATTTCGTGATACCCTGACAGAGACTGTGTGGTTATTGTGTTTGGAGTAGGTTCATTTGTTTTGTTAGTTTTTAATGCCATTGATGTTGAATTGGATAATTATAGTGTGTGTAGTAGAGGTTATGTGAGGTAGCACATATTGAAGGAATTGAATCTTTGTTATTGGTGATATGATGAAAAATATAGCAAAAATATAATTGTGTGTTCTCCAGAATTGTAATTACATACAGAGGGCCCCCACCTTACGAACGTGTGACCTAAAAACCCCTGTGCCTACAAACAAGCTCCAAAAACAATATTTCACCCCTCTCTGACATTCCATCTTTTTCTCATAATTGCGAACTGCAGAATAGAGCTACTTTAAGTGTGCGTCTTTTTTCATTGTGTTGCTTCGTGTGATGTTCTGTTAGTTATATTGAATTTGGATTGTAATATCAAATACATTACTACAGGTAGATATAGGTATATACTCTTATGCATTACTTTATATTTTCTGTCTCATGAACAATTCAACTTATGAACAGGGTCAGGAACATAACCTATTCATAAGCCAGAGATCCCCTGTACAGTATTTTTGCCTGGTAACATTTTATGCTGATGTTGACCATTTCCTGAGTATTACAAAAGGCTTGTTAAATTTTGCTAAATTTGTTTTTTATGAGGGATCAAGTGTGAGAGTTTAAGATAATGGTGTGATATGAAAGAAAGAAAACAAGATTGAATAATACAAAAACAAATTTCTTCCAGGTTGTAAATGTCAAGCAGTCTGCTCATAAAACATGGGAATGCACAGATGAGGGTGCCAGTATTGTTACCAGTGGTTCTCATGAAGCCCGTTTGTTCAACTCTTTACCTCCAGAGGGCTGTTCCGTAGCAGATATTAAAGCTCATTTCCCTAATTCAAATTTTGCTTTGGGAGCAGCTATGAAAAACAAGGTAAGTTGTCTGATGCATTATTGAAAAAGCTTATTATAAGGTTAATCATCATGGATGGTGACATTTCTCCTCAGTATTATGGGACTTTCATGGTATGATTTAGGGCCAATAATTATCAGTGTATTCAAGGTACTGATAAGATTATCTTGTCTAGAATACTGATGCTGCAATATCTGTCATGCCGGGGTACCTTTTGCATTTGGATTGATCAGATTTGTTTTAGAGATGCAGTATTGATTTTGATCCTTTAACATATTTAGGATGGTATTTCTTAGAAGAAAATCACTAGTAGGAAGTACAAGAGTTTTAGGCCAATAACATTGAGAGAACTATAACTAATTGAGTATAATGCATTTTTTGTTTGATTAAGAGGATGTAACTTCTCTAATAATCATTTTTGCAAAATGATATGAGCAGTAGATAGAAGTAGTAGGTAGGAACATTTAGGCAGGAGCATTAGGTAGAAACATTAGGTCAAAGTAATTGGTAGGAGTATTAAAAAGAAGTATCCATTTGGAACATTAGATAGGAGCCTTTGCAAACACTTCGCTAGACTGCCAGTGACTTGTTCAGGGTGCAGCATTAAAGGCTATGAAGTGGCACAGGAATTCTTTAGTTATTGAGATTCTGTTGCTGTGGCCATCCCTTTGAGGAGTTCCAGTTAGAACAGGGGTCAAAGATGTAGATGGAGACTTAAAAATTCATTTTTTAGAATATGCAGAAAGAGGAGCAGATTATGGATGATGACATGAGTGTAGAACCATAAATAATGGAACAGCACTTGAAAGTAAAATGCTCTGAAAGTTAGTAGATATATGTGATATGCAGCCTAGTTGTTCTGAACAGCTCCGAATGTTAGTACAGTAAGCCCTCGATTTAATGAGCCCCGATGGATTTTGGATTTAACGAAGATGATAATACAGTGCTTCATTTGATATTTTGAAAAAAGATTAAAAATCTCAAATGCTGCACTTGTTTTTGGTAGCTTAGGGGTAGACTCACTTTGTTTTGGTCTCAATCTGACTCAGGCTGTTGTGTGTTCTGGTCGAATACAGAGTTTTTCTGTTATTTCAGCATTGTGACTTCATTTATTGAATAATTTTGCAATCCTTACAATTCAAAATGGCATCTGATGATTGTAAGAGGTGCAATGAAAGTAGGTAGTCCATCCTCACTTTATAACAAAGAAGTGTCCTTTCACAGGAGAGGGGTGGCATCACCTCTGTCTCAGTCTGATTCCTGCGTCCAAATGCCTGGCGAGTGTTCATATGTTATTGGGTGCCTGCCGCCCTACTATTGCACCACACACTAAACCCTACAGAGATAGAGGAGTTAAAAGAAAGCATGTGAACTTGAATGTGGCACAGAAATAGGTTACATTTGATTTAACAGACTTTCAGCAATAGACACCCTGTCCCTTGTATTAGTCAGTTAAATCGAGGGTTAATGTCTTTTCAAAAGAGGATACAATAATGTAAAATGAAAAATATTGAGAGAGAGGGTGAATGACTTTAATAGAGTGGAGAAAAAGAAGTGCTTTAAGCAAAAATGAGGTGGGAGAATTAGAAGAAAAAAATAGATTCATAGTGAAATAATGAGTCTTATGGAGACTTTCTTGGAGAAATTGGGAAAAAAGAATGTCATTTCTTTCTATTTTCATTGTCATCTTCCCTCATCAATTCATTGAAGGTCACTATATTAGACACCAAATTAAGATTTTTAATCTAGGTATAACTATACAGAATCATTACTGATACAGTTTACAGTAAAAACACTGAAATATCATGAAAAAGTCATAGTACCATGGAATATGTTTGCTTGCAACTAAATATCCACAGAATTCTTAGAGATAGCAGCTTGAGCAGGTTAATGCAGAATGAAGTGGTTATAGGACTGAAATTGAATGTGCGTGAGAAAAAAAATCTCCTTTGGTCCAAAGTTGAATTTCCAAGTTAATCTTTATAGATCATTTGATTGCAGTGAGATATGTTAGTAAAAAGGTTAAGATTACTTTGTGTGCTTTTCATCTGTAGTTTCCTTGTCAGGTTTACTTAGTTAAATACTCTAGAATCCATTCTGTCATCAGTTGGACAAAGATTTACTTCTTGTATCTGAGCTGGTAATATTAAAGTTATCAGATTATTATGTTAGTGTCTGCACATCAGTTTAGTCAAGTGCTTGCTTCACATACAGCATAGAATACATTAAATTGTAGGTTGAAATATCCATTCTTTGATATGAGTCTTATAGTAGATTTTTTTTAGGCCTGTATTATCCATCATCTATCACTTATCATTAAGTCCATTGCCTTATACAGGCATACATATTTTGTAAAAATTAGTTTTAATAGAGTTCATAACCATAACCATACAGGTTGATAAAGAGTGAGCATGCCATTTCCTGCTGCCTTCTTAAGAAATCATAAATAATTCTTGTTAGATTTTTAGGGAGTTGAATATTTGAGTTTTTTGAAGTGTTTCCCCACAGCTGTTTGAAGGCTTTATTCATTGGCAGTTTTGTGTATATGTCATTGAATGCCTGAGTAATCAGTTGGTCATGTTTACCATTGTATTATGGTGAAAAATTGTGACTTGCATATTAGTATAGGCAAGCAAAATATAGCTAAGGTGCATGAGTTTTTGCTTTTATTATATGAAAACTTGAAGGTGCCTGAAAGAGCACTACACTACAGAATACATGATATCCAACCCTTTAGTTAGTTTGCCTATCATCTGAATGCATAAATCAGATGGCAACTGGTTTGTTTCTGTGTAGAGGGAAAGTAGTCATAAAGTGAACTAGTGTGTCTTTAAAATGGTATATTTGAATAGACCCAGATTTTGATTGGCATTTGTAGCAGCAGAGTGCTGAATATAAGCTGATCACTCATGTAATTTGAATTTCCATTGCATGGAATCTCTGTTGCCCTTCATCAAGTGAGGTTAAAGGCTAGGGCATCCACATTGCTCACATAGTCAAAACTTAGGAAGAATTCTTAATACAGTGCCTGCAAAAAACATTGTCTGTCCCCACACATTTTCAAAGGTGACACATGGCTGAGGTTTATTGTGGGTACAAGCATATGAAGCTTTCACTGTTTAGTTATCATACATTTGGTCACTGAGACCAGGGTTTCTAATGGTTTTAGAACAAGCAACCTGCTTTAGTGTAACAGGATATCTTGAGGGAAGGATGTTCTTTCTTAACTTTCCTGGCTGCCACTTCTTATTAGGAATATCACTTCTGGGCACTGTATTTCTTCTAACTGTGCTTCATGACTGTAGGCTCTTACATTTTTGAGTAGGAGAAAACCTGAATTTTTTTCTGGATGGAAGAAAATGTGGGTACACATGAGATTTCTGAGTGCTCTGGGAGCTCAGAATACACAATAAGGCAGCTGCTTCCTGCACCACCTCATTCAGGAGGTCATGACCCTATGGACCCATAACATGGACCAAGATTATTTCAGGAACACTGTTAATTCCATACCTAAACATCTGCAGATGGTAATCAAGTCCAAAGGAGAGATGACAAAGTACTATAATGTAATTATGACCTTGTTGGAAATTGTATGGAGAGGCAGACAAGGTTTTTTGCATACATTGTAAATTCTTTTTTTTCTGATTTGAGTAATGTATTTCATCCAGTAAGAATTGTATATTGATCTCTAAAAGTACAATTATATATGCTTTTCAGTGGTTAATAAAGGAGGGAGAGAAAATAGTTCCTGCCATGCCTTCCATTGAAGACCAGGTGCAGATGCATTTACAGACCATCTCTTCTGGTGCTGCAGATAATGTACCAGACAAGGACAAAGCTGATTATAAAAAGAGAAAATTGATAAAAGAAGTGTGAGTTAATTCCATCTGCTCTCTAATTACTGTATAAAAGAATATATCTTTTTATGAGTGTGGGAAATCTGTTTTTATGATGCAGCATATATAGAAAAGTTGGTGTTCCTGGATATATTTAACTTCTTATGGGAAAGTTTTCTTTTTCCAGTGATATGACAGTATTTGAAGTGACAAGAGGCAGTGAGTTTTGTACTTCTGTTGTGAAGCAAGAAGCAGAACTAACCAAGGAAATGATTGAAAGTTGTCAGTGGAAGAACATGACCTTCAAACCTTTTAATTTCAAAGCAAAGGTGAGAGAGGAGTGAGTATTTGAGTTTGACTTCCTTTACATCATCTGCATTATACATGGCAGCTAAATAGTGGATGTGAGCAAATGAGGATATTTCATTTTATTTTCCTAGTGCTACCAAGTTAATGCAGGAAATAGCATCTGTACTTGGAAAAAAAAGTTTATATTTGTAATTGTCTTTATTTTCAGGGTAGAATTGAACTGCGGTCAGGCCATCTTCATCCATTAATGCAGCTACGATCAGAGTTTCGACAGATCTTCTTAGAAATGGGTTTCACTGAGATGCCCACGAATAATTTTATTGAAAGTGCTTTCTGGAATTTTGATGCTCTTTTCCAACCTCAACAACATCCAGCCAGAGATGCTCATGATACTTTCTATGTATCTGAACCAGCAAGGACCATTAGTGTACCTGAAGATTACTTACAGAAGGTAATTAATTACTTTTTATTGTTCTCATGTCAACAGCCGACTCTTATATTATAGAATTTTTATCCCTTGCATGGTGGCCTTTATCAGGTATTCACAGTGTACTACAATTTTTTACACACACTTGCCTCATTCCATGATGAACATACTTCTCAACTCTATATTATCACTAATGATTTCTCTTCTTCCATAGCTATTTGTACCCTTTTTTTTTATGTAATTCTCTTTATATACCAGTTCTTACATAGTTAGAAATATATTTGGTTAAAATCTGAGTAATGTTGAGTGTACAAAAGATGAGGTATGTCTAGATTTTGTGCAGTGATGGGAAACAGTAAAGTGGGTAATAATGGAAAAGCAAAAATATTAGGTGGAGGGAAAGTAATTTAGTAAGGTGTTGGGAAATTGCAAACATGTATGAAAAACATTTTTGATTTTAATCAGTTTCCAAATTTAGTTTTATTTTTTTTAATGAAATTCCCACTTCTTTTGAAATATAGGAAAAATAGTTAGAGTATAACAGAAATATGAATTTGTTTATTTGTAATAGTCTTTAGGTTTTTGCTTCATTGTTTATCATCTAAATTACTTAGTTACAGAGGTACTTATTACAATTTATGCAGGTGAAGAAGACCCATAGCACTGGTGGTTATGGCTCTATTGGGTACCAGTATGATTGGAGTAGGGATGAGGCGCACAAGAATCTTCTACGTACTCATACCACAGCTGTTAGTGCACGGATGCTGTACAGAGTTGCTCAGGTACTATATACATACTTTTGATTCCATTTACCTGCTCTTTTCTGTTTAAAGTATGATGTTGATTTAGCATATTTAAACTTCGATTGCTACACACATTCAAATTTCCATTTCGTGAGAAGAGCTCTTTTGATTTGTTTTGTTTTCCTTGCTTAAATTTCCCATAATGTTCATTTTTTTTAGTAGTTTTGCTTTCTCTTTAGATGCTGCTTTATCCTCGTTTTCTTGTTTCTCACTTTAGCCTCTGTCATCATATGATGTTTGAGTAAGCAATCCATTTGTCTTTGTTCCACCTGAGCCTTTCTTGCATATATTGAATATCTGCACCAATCCTGAAAGTAACTCTCCACACCACCAAACATTCTTTTTTCTTGCCCTTCAGCAGTATCCCTGGTATTTTAGGTGGCACTCTAATACACATTCTAATGTGTAAGTATTTCTGCATCCAGTATATTGCTTCATAAAACCACATTTGGGTGTTACGATCACAGTCTATTCTAAATGGTAATTGCATATTTACATTTTTGTATGCCTAACAACTTCTCCATCTTTAGCAAGGTTGTGTCAAGGACAACGTGAACCTCATATGCACACACCTGCTGTCTAGCTCTTACGTATAGTGTCCTGGAAATAGATCCTACCATCCACAAACAAGACCCCCCAGAATGTTCCATGGTTCTCTCTGACCACTTCACTTACCCTAGTTCAACCCACTGATAACATGTTGCCCCTCACATTGTGCCATTCCAATCCATTGTATCCTATGCATGCCTCTTACCCTCCTGAATATTGTGGCCCTCATACCTCAAAGCCTCCTTTCTCTTCATCCTTCATTTCTCTGTTGATTTCCCCTTTCCCTGTGCATGCTCCACTTCTGACACATGGATCATCTTAGTCAGTCTTTAGTCATTTTCTTTCTCTCTCAACCACTTAACCACACCCTTGTGTGAGGTTATTTGATTGAGTAGGTAATTAAAGGGTAAGAAAGAGGTGTGGCAAGAGAATGAGTGTGGTTAAGAGAGCTGAAGAGGGTGTGCTGAAATGGTTTGGACATATGGAGAGAATGAGTGAGGAAAGGTTGTCAAAAAGGATACATGTGTCAAATGTGGAGGGAACAAGAACTGGGAGACCAAATTTGAAATGGAAGGATGGCATGAAAAAGATTTTGAGTGATCTGGGCCTGAACATGCAGGAAAGTGAAAATCATGCACAGGATAGAAGGAATTGCAATGATGTGGTACACTAGGAATGACATGCTGTCAGTGGACTGAACCAAGGTATGTGAAGCATTTGGAGTAAACCATGGAAAGGCCTGTAGGGCTTGTTGTGGATAGGGAGTTGTGGTTTGGGTGGATTACACATTACAGCACAAGAATGGATGTGAGCAGATGCAGCCTTTTTTGTCTGTTCTTGTTACTACCTTGTTGCTGGGGGAAACAGCGTTCAAGCTTGAAAAATAAAATGTATATTTCAGGAAAAATAACTTTTGAAAGGTAAAACAAATGAGTTACATACTGCAGTATAAAGATTGTGATATTCCTGAATTTACAGCTGTACATTTGTATCCTGGCTGTTTATTCATTTGGTAAAGTCACTACAAACATAGTGGTAAGGCAGAAAGATTACATATTCCACAAGTGAAGACTTTGATGTTCCTGCATGTACAACAGTATTTGTGGAGGTGCCATGTACAAAGACTGTAATGGAAATATATACCATGTAGTGTAAATATTCAGTTATATGCATATATACATAAAGAGTAGAACATACATCTTTGGAAATTGAAATTTTAATTTGTATAGAGAAATGTGAATACATTTGATGTAAGGAGAGAAACATTATGTGGCTGGCTTAACCGCAGCATGAATGTTTTTTCATTTGGGAAGCTCGCCATACATATAGGAAAAGTTTTATTCCATTATTATATTTTTTATATTTATTGTTTCAGTAGAAATAACTCATTAGAATGGCAAGCAAAATGTTACACAGTACAAGTATAAAGATTATAATGATTTTGTATGTATATCAGTACTTCTAGATATAACGTATACAAAAATATTATTGAAAATCTGTACTACAAAGTGTATAGATGAAAATATCTATGTATGTGTATATAAAAAAAAAAAACATGAGTGGAGTAGAAATTATAAATGACGTGGATAGTTAAACTTGTAAATTTTGCAGTATAAGGAGGGTTTGGTTGTTTAATTTGTTTATGGATGGGGTTGTTAGGGAGGTGAATGCAAGAGTTTTGGAAAGAAGGGCAAGTATGAAGTCTGTTGGGGATGAGGGAGCTTGGGAAGTGAGTCAGTTGTTGTTCGCTGATGATACAGCGCTGGTGGCTGATTCATGTGAGAAACTGCAGAAGCTGGTGACTGAGTTTGGTAAAGTGTGTGAAAGAAGAAAGTTAAGAGTAAATGTGAATAAGAGCAAGGTTATTAGGTACAGTAGGGTTGAGGGTCAAGTCAATAGGGAGGTAAGTTTGAATGGAGAAAAACTGGAGGAAGTGAAGTGTTTTAGATATCTGGGAGTGGATCTGGCAGCGGATGGAACCATGGAAGCGGAAGTGGATCATAGGGTGGGGGAGGGGGCGAAAATTCTGGGAGCCTTGAAGAACATGTGGAAGTCGAGAACATTATCTCGGAAAGCAAAAATGGGTATGTTTGAAGGAATAGTGGTTCCAACAATGTTGTATGGTTGCGAGGCGTGGGCTATGGATAGAGTTGTGCGCAGGAGGATGGATGTGCTGGAAATGAGATGTTTGAGGACAATGTGTGGTGTGAGGTGGTTTGATCGAGTAAGTAACGTAAGGGTAAGAGAGATGTGTGGAAATAAAAAGAGCGTGGTTGAGAGAGCAGAAGAGGGTGTTTTGAAATGGTTCGGGCACATGGAGAGAATGAGTGAGGAAAGATTGACCAAGAGAATATATGTGTCGGATGTGGAGGGAACGAGGAGAAGAGGGAGACCAAATTGGAGGTGGAAAGATGGAGTGAAAAAGATTTTGTGTGATCGGGGCCTGAACATGCAGGAGGGTGAAAGGAGGGCAAGGAATAGAGTGAATTGGAGCGATGTGGTATACCGGGGTTGACGTGCTGTCAGTGGATTGAATCAAGGCATGTGAAGCGTCTGGGGTAAACCATGGAAAGCTGTGTAGGTATGTATATTTGCGTGTGTGGACGTATGTATATACATGTGTATGGGGGTGGGTTGGGCCATTTCTTTCGTCTGTTTCCTCGCGCTACCTCGCAAACGCGGGAGACCAGAAAAAAAAAAAAAAGGAGGGTTTGAATCACATGTATTTTGGAAATCCAGAGAATTGATATTTGTTTTGGAAGCACACCATTCACACAGATAGTAGGTATACTATATTGTTATTAACAGGATATTTTTCTAACAGAAAACTTTGAAATGTTAGGATGAAAAAGTTAATAGGTTTTTTCTTTCTGATTTTTAGAAAAGTGCCACATAGGGCATATTAGTAGATACCAGGAATAATCATATGTTAAATGATGTTAATGACAAATGGATATTACATGAAATGATATGTTTTGATATAGTAACACTTTCAGTTTTATGTATTAATCAGAATCCTCTTGTGCTTTTCAGGAAGGATTTCAGCCTGTAAAATTTTTCTCCATTGATCGAGTATTTCGGAATGAGACGTTAGATGCAACACACCTTGCCGAGTTTCACCAGATAGAAGGTGTAGTGGCAGACTATAACCTCAGCATTAAGAACCTAATGGGAGTGATAAAGGTAACACATTTTGATTATAGGTTTTCGTAGATACTTCATCACTGTATATTATCATTATAAATTACTACAGCAGGACTCCTTCCATAGGGCTGCAACTTCAAGGCTGTACTCTGCAAAAGAGCAGGGAAATGATGGACTGCTCTGGAGCAAGAAGGTCTTTAATATAGCATAACTCTGTTCTGTCTATTGACAGTGATAAAGCCTGACCAAAGGTAAATTATCGCTTGCAATGTCACCACTTGCAGGTGAAGAGCAACATCATTTAATTTTTTTTCCATACGTTTGCTTTTGGCAGTTGAGGGTATAATTGGTGCACAAGAGGTATTCAGTGTTATGAATGGAAATTGTTAAGAGCTTGTGGAGTTGTGTACTGAAAAAAGACTGGTATTTGGGAATACCTGATTTGAAAACATGGATATACACAAGTATACTTGTGTGAGTAAGAGAGATGGTCAATGGGCATATTAGATTATGCATTAATTGATAGGTGTCTTAGAGACTTTTGGATATAAATGTGCTGAGAGGGGCTGCTGGTGGGATTTCTGATCACTCTGTTGTGGAGACGAAGGTGAAGATTTGTAAAAGTTTTTGAAAAAGAGGAAACAATGTCAGAGAGAAGAAAGTGGTGAAAGTAAGTGAGCTTGGAAAGAACACTTGTGTAAAGAAATACCAGGAGGTAATGAGTGTAGAATGGCAAAAGGAGAGAGCAAGTGAAGTGAGGGCAGTAGGTGACAAATAGGAGGTATTTAGGGGAAGCATTGATAGCATGTGCGTGAGATATATGTGGCATTCGAAAAGTGGGAGTTGGGCAGTTTAGAAAGGGTAGTTAGTGGTGGGATGAAGTAAAGTTGCTAGTGAAAGATTAAAGAGAGGCCTTTGGGTGGTACTTACAATGAAGAAGTGCAAATTATTGGGAAATGGATAAGAAAAAGCAGAAGGCCAAGAGGAAGGTGCAGAGGTTGAAAAAGAATGCAGTTGAGAGTTGGGGTGATAGAGTGTCGTTAAACTTAAGGGAATATAATAGGCCACATTCGTTCACACTCAGTCTCTAGAATAAGAGGACTTTTCTTTGCCTATTGCTGGTGCTGCTTTGCTTATGCAGGAAACAGTAAACAAGCATGAAAGAGGATAGTATATATGTGTTGGTGATCCTGGACTCTCCCTGCTTGGGGTTACACCACAGGTGAATACTCACCTTTGACAAGGCTGTATCTTTGGTAGTACAGTCTTGGCAAATTTTTCTGCTATTGGAAGAAATGGAGCCTTGGTATGCAGGAACCTTTGGAAAGAGGTCCTAGGTAACACCAGGACTGCTTAGAAAGAAGTCTTGGATAGATAGATGAATAGTTTGTATTGTCTTGGGATAGATAAAGGGATAGATAGATGAATAGTTTGTATTGTCTTGGGATAGATAAATGAATAGTTTGTATTAGCTTTAAACTAATCAGATTTTTTTCTTTCCTTAGTAGACCATTTTAATGGTCTTGGTTTGGTTTTATACTTAAGTTCAGAGTTTGAATACTGCAGATCTCACATTCTGCACAGATTATTTCTTATCTTTTCTTTAGTAGGGAAAGTTTTCCATTTTCACAGTTTTGACTCCTCAGTTTGTTCAGACAATCTTTGTTATTATACTGATTTGTAGAGGGACATTCCCCTCCATTTCGTGTATTTTAAATGTTAGTCTCATCCAAAGATCAATCTTTGTGTCCACCTAACTTTGTTGAGTCATTGGCTTTGAGAAAGGGTTTTATCAGTTGGCCACCTGAGCAAATCATTGACGTAGCAGGAAAGGTCTGATACAAAATTTATGCACCTTATGTACATGTAGTATGTAAATTTTAATAAATACATAAAGAAATGAAGCATCCAGGATATCATACCTTGCTTTTATAATGATGGAAGGATGAACTAAGATTGGTAAAAATTTTCTTTTTACAGGGATTTTTTGAAAAGATCGGCATTACAAAGTTGCGCTTCAAACCTACATATAACCCATACACTGAACCATCTATGGAAATTTTCAGGTAAAACTTATTCATAGTGTATTTTGATGACAGGGTGGTATGGAAAGTGGTTTAAGAAAGCAAGGAGAGATTGTGAAAGCCTTGCATAAGAGGAAATGTGGCAAGGTAACTGGAGTGGATGGTATTGCACTTGAATTTCTTAAGAAAGGGGGTGACTGTGTTGTTGATTGATAGGATTTTTAGTGTTTGTATTGGTGATTATAAGGTATCTGAAGATTGGTGGAATGTTGGAAAGTGTAAACGTAAGGGGGATAGTGAGTGTTTCAAATTACAGGGGTACAGGTTTGTTTAGTGTGCCTGTAAGTTATTTGGGAGAATATTAATGGAGAGGGTGAAGGCATTTACAAAGCATCAGAATTGGGAGGAATAGTATGGTTTCATAAGTGGTAGATGATCTGTGAATTGGCTGTTTGTGAGAAATACTTTTGAGAAACAGATGGATTTGTATGTGGCTTTTATGGATCTGGAGAAAGCCTGTGGTAGGGTTGATAAAGATGCCTTGTGAAGGTCCTAAGAATATATGGTAAGCAAGGAAATCTGTTTGAAGCTGTGATACTTTATCAAGCCTGTAAGGCATGTGTATGAGTTGGAAGAGAAGAGAGAATGTGTTCCAAGTGAAGGTCTGTCTGCTGCAGTGGTGTTTGATGTCACAGTGGCAGTTTGATTTGTTTGTGGATAGGTTGGTGAGGGAGGTAAATGTGAGTCATGGAAAGAGGGGCAAGTATGCAGTCTGAAGGGGTTGAGAGGGCTTGGGAAGTGTCATTTGTTGTTTGCTGATGGTGGTAGATTCAAGTGAGAAGCTACAGAAGTTGGTGACTGAGTTTGGAAGAGTAGGAGAAAGGAGAAAGTTGAGAATAAATGTGAATGAAAGCAAGTTTATTAGGTTTAGCAGGGTTTAGGGACAGCTTAGGTGGGGTTAGAATTTGAATGGAGATAATTTGGAGGAAATTAGATGTTTTTGATATGTGGGAGTGGACATGGCAGTGAATGAAACCATGGAAGCATGAGTGAGTCATTGGATGGGTGAGGGAGTGAAGATTGTGAAAGGGTGAGGGAGTGAAGATTGTGAAAGCACTGAAGAATGTATGGTAAGAGATATTGTTATTTGGGAGGGCATAAATGGTTATGTTTGAAGGAATAGTATTCCCAGTATTATGTGGGTATATTACATGGGGTATAAATGAGGCTGTACAGGCGAGTGGATGTGTGGGAAATCAAATGTTTGAGGACGATATGTGGTGTGAGGTGGATTGACTGGTTAAGTTAATAAAAGGATAAGAGGGAGGTATGGTTAAGAGAGCTGAGGATGCTTTGCTGAAATGGCCAGGACATATGGAGAGAATGATTAAGGACAGTTTGACAAAGAGGATATATTTATCAGTAGGGTAGGGAACATGAAGGGGAGACCATACTGGAGGTGGAAGGATGGAGTGAAGAAGATTTTGAATGATTGGGTTTGAACATGTGGGTAGGTGGAAAGTGTGCATGGGATAGAGTGAATTAGAATTATGTGGTATACATGGGTACATGCATGATTGGACTGAACCAAGATATGTGAAATGGCTAGGGTAAACCAGGGAAATATCTTTAGGGCTTGATTTGTGGATAGGGAGCTGTGGCTTTGATGCATTGCACATAACAAGTAGAGAATGGATGTGAATGAATGTGGCCTTTCTTTGTCTGTTCTTGGCGCAGCCTTACTTATGTGGGAAATGGCGATCAGGTATGAAAGAAAGAAAATAATCTCAGATGTATTTACATTTAACTGTAATATTATGTTTGTTATATGAAAACTATGAAAGTTTATATGACATTTGTAAGTATTTACATGACAGTGGTTTTTATACTCTATTAATTGGAAAAATCCAAGTACAAAATATAAAATGAAATTACAGTGCACAAAGCTGATGGCTTGAGACATGGAAAAATCCAAGTGCAAAATATAAAATGAAATTACAGTGCACAAAGCTGATGGCTTGAGACATGATAATTTGCTGTTTTTCTGATGTTATTAAGTTTTTCATATAATGTATGATGATATATTTTTATTGCCCTCAGTTACCATGAAGGTTTGAAAAAGTGGGTGGAAGTGGGTAACTCCGGTATGTTTCGTCCAGAGATGTTACGACCCATGGGAATTCCAGAGAATGTGACAGTTGCTGCATGGGGGCTATCTTTAGAGAGGTAAAGTTTTTGGTGCATTTTCTCATTCAAATTAGTTGTAATTTTCAAGACATTGTTGGAGTTGGAAAGCTACTTGAACATATTCATACTGTCTCCAGTTGGACACCATTACTAAACTCATTCTTTAAGAAACTTATTGAAAATGATTTCCAGTTGCTATGAAACATACTTCAACCTTCATCCTGTCAGAATATATTGAGCATAGTAGTAGTGCTGCCCCAAAGGTACATCATGTCAAGCTTACAAGAAATTACTATTTTAGTTATCTAAATAAGGATATCTTGATAAGTCATGAAATGGCAAACAATTATGAAGAAAAATAGGAAACTAATTTTTGGAAACTCAGAAAATACATCAGAAAACTATGATATTGGTAGTCACCATTTAGAAAAAAACAAGTTTTATATGCATTTACTTGTAAATTTATCAAACTGAAAACTTCACAAGAGAAGACTATTTTAGCTGTATCTAATGCCTCTGCAGGTGATTAACAGAAAGCTCTACAAGGTTAGGTGATGTTAGCTTTACCTGCTGCATTTGTAAATGCTCTTAGCCTCATCTCAGCACATTGGGGTTGTGAGGTTTTTAAAGGTTTGCTTGAGTTAGAATTTAAAGTAATCTCAAAAAGGTGAGATGAGTCAGTCTGTATGTTGCTGATAATGATAAAGAAGTGTTCTTCATTGTATGCCAAATGTTTCCAGGTAGGGGTTGAAATTTGTTGTGAAATTGAAGCATTAGCTGTGAGTATTGTTTGTAACATGTGATTCTAGCTGATTTTGGGCTGCCGTAGTGAGATACTCTCAATTCAAAATATGATTTTACTGTCGCACTTTTTTATAGAAAGAGTATGATTGAGAGAGCAGAAGAGGTTGTTTTGAAATGGTTTGAACATTTAGAGAATAATTGAAGAAAGATTGACAAAGAGGATATGTGTCAGAGGTGAAGGGAACAAGAAGTGGGAGACCAAATCAGAGGTGGAAGGATGGAGTGAAAGAGATTCTGAGCGATTGGGGCCTGAACATACAGGAGGGTGAGAGGCATGTAAGGAATAGAGTGAATTGGAACAGTATGGTATACCGTGGTTGACGTGCTGTCAATGGACTGAACCAGGGCATGTGAAGCATCTGGGGTAAACCATGACAAGATCTGTGGGGTCTGGATGTGGATAGGGAGCTGTGGTTTTGGTGCATTACACATGACAGCTAGAGACAGTGTGAACGAATGTGGCCTTTTACATCTGTTTTCCTGGCCCTACCTCGCTAAAGCAGGGGATAGCGATACTGTTTTCCTGTGGAGTGGGATAGCACCAGGAATGGACTACTACATATTTCTTCTGCCATTTTACCAAACAGCAGGGCAAACACACAACTCTCACTGCAGGAAAATCTAGAGTTATGAAGGATGATTTGTGTAAGTTAATGTTGTCAAATTTTATGTGACAAGGAGAGATTAAATGTTTTTAACAGTGACAGCAGTCCTCTTGTGGGGAGGTAGAAAGAAAAGATGGCTTCCTGTGTCAGAGGAATGCAACTTGACATTCAATGAAGTGCTGGTTCACAATGCAGCTGTCATTAATCCTCTTGGTACTCAGATGAGTAATACTGGTAATGTACCTCCCTGGTTGATGACTGTCTCCCAACTACTTCTACGTGCAGTCCACAACTGACATTCACTCCCACTAAAAATAGCAACCACTGTAGGCATCACATGCAATCCACATTTGACATTCACTCCTCACAACAGAAACATCAACACAGAAACCAAACACAAACCAAATTCTCTCTAAACATCAGATTTTAACTAGCAAAAGAATGGCTTAGCTTACTCCACAAACAAATAATCTTTTCCACCTTCCTGGTCTTTCACTCTGACCAAAGCAGATATGACAAAGCTGCAAACCACACAAGGTAGAACATTCAGAGCAATCAGTGGCTGCCTAGCATTCACAAACATTCAACACCTATACAATGAAACAAAGATCCTCCCAAGACAATCCCTCCACAATATGTTTGGCACTCGATTCTTTGCACCAGCACTAGACCCCTGTTACTCAAACCACTCGGTAAACGGC
Organism: Panulirus ornatus; assembly: GCF_036320965.1. Classification (NCBI taxonomy): domain Eukaryota; kingdom Metazoa; phylum Arthropoda; class Malacostraca; order Decapoda; family Palinuridae; genus Panulirus; species Panulirus ornatus. Next base: position 19,738,024 of record NC_092280.1, on the reverse strand, counting down.
CATTGATCACCAAGCATGAATAAAAAGCCTACTCCTTCTTCACACTTCAACAACCTCAACTCAAAGATTCCTCCACCACCAACAAAACATACACACTGAAATGAGACAATGAATACTAAACAGCTAATCCACCACATATGCAACTTTCTGAAACTAAACTCTCCAGGCAAACAGGAGTCACACTTTCCAATGTATGCCCTGGACATCTATCCATCTCTTCCTTAATATAGATAGATACCATTTCAACATATCCCAAGACCCTTCATACCCATGATGCAACTACCATAGTGAAGACATTTTCTCCAACTGAACACACATACACACACACACACACCATCATTGCACTTTGTGACCTATTGTCCCACCCAGTGGCCATGGCTGACTTCTTGAGCACAGTGGGAGCTCCAGATAGAAGGGACTTCTGGAGCAAGAAGTTAAGTATACAGTAACCAGGTACACAATTTAATGAGGAACCCTGAGGTGAAGATGAATAGCTGGGTGGACTGTGGGTCGACCACCCCTCCCACAGCTTGAACTCATGGGTGTTGTATGACAGTGAGAGGCATGCAGGCAGCTAGTTCATGAAGGCAAAAACTACAGTAATGAATGTGAAGGAAAGGAAGAGTCAAACAGCATTGCAATGAAGAAAAAGGGGTCTGAGTTAAGAGAGAGTGAGTTGATAATGCACACTGATTTTGTCTAACTTGACTAGTGAAAGCCAGCATCATTTGTACTGGGATTGATCAACTCACTGTTCTAGCTTCACTAGCATCTCTGTTGAAAAATCTGAATCCTCACAGAATATCCAGAGGCAGGCTGGTGTAATTATGTTAGGGATATGGTATTTTAGGGATTACATTAATGTCAGGTTCTTGATGTTGATACAGTAAAGGGCTTGACCATCACAAATTTTAAGGAATTTTCAAGAGTGTTATTGGAATGTACTGGGTTTTACAAACAAATTTTATTTAGAATAAATGTTCCATACGAAGGGATGTTGATGAGTTCTGTTGTATGGGTATTAGTTAGAGTGAGGTAAAAGATAGAATGAGCAAATTAAATAGATTGGTTTTCAAAGAAAATAAAAGAGTATGGAGTTTAGTCATCGATTCATCAGTATATGATTGAATACAATCATTGCTTGTGGGAGCTTTTTTAAGTAAGAGGAAGTTTGGGGAGATAAACCAGAACCATAAGATAAGGGCATTTGTGAATATATATGGCAGATGTACAAGATCAGAATCTCAAGTCCGGTGCACACTGCTTGTAAGGTAAGCAAGGAGGAGGAGAATTATATAAAAAGTTTAACCTGTACCCTGTATATAAGGGCTTAGCATAGCACAATAAGATCAGAGAGGTAAGAGTATGGTACGAGTTTGATTCATGGTATTCATGATTTTCTCGTATTTTTATTTCATTGGCAAGCTTATGCCTGACCTACATGGTTATTATATTTCTAAGTATTTTAACACATTTACTTCTGTAAAAGTAATTCTTTATTATATTGAAAAATATGATATTTAATGGTTTGTAAACAACGAAAAATAAATGATTCAAGAAAATTTTAATTAGTTTCCCATGACAGTAACAGCTGTAATGGGTGAATATTATTACCAGTCATACATTAGAATAGAGAGAACAGTATGCATTAACTGCAATAGAAATTGTGCATTTACTTGATAAATGGCCATCTTTTTTCTTAGCAGATTGTTTATATTGTTGCATTTTATTGTCCAGTGTCATGGTTTTACTTTCTTAAGGATAGTTAGTAATAGTAATGAATGGCAATAATACTGTCTCCCAGACTAAGGCTCTATTAGAGTAAATTGATAGATTTTGTTTGCTATATAGTGTGGTTGAGTAAATGACGTTTTAGGGCCAGTCTTAAACCCATTGGTTGACCATTTAGTTTCAAGATTTTTATTTATTTATGCTGTTAGTAATCCAAGTGGGAGTAGTACTGTAATGGAGAAATGGGCAGTAATCATTCTGGATGATGACATGTCACATTACAGAAAGTAGTGTTTCCTTCACTTAGAATTTCTTTTCTTTTCTTCTGCATTTCAGGCCAACAATGATAATGTATGGGATCAACAACATCCGAGAGTTAGTTGGTCCTCGTGTGAAGATGGAACTCATCCTTGACAATCCTGTCTGCACAATTGACAAGTAGGCTCTTAGACTGTCTCCATGTTTGTCTGATACACACAACATTCTTATGACTCTGTGAAATGATATTTTGGACTTTGAGCATCAATTGATGTAGTTAAATGCATGAGTTAATTTCCACTGTATAAACTGAGGTTTATAGTTAATTGGATGAAAAGTCCAGAGAGTACTTAAACTTTCTCAAAACCAACAAACTATGTACATAGGATTGAACATCAGATTCAACAAGATTAGTTTTTCCAAATAATTTCATTCTTTTTTTAAAGAATGGAATGACAAAGATTTGGAAATTAAATTATCATTGATTAGCTTTTGAGTGTTTAACTTCTGAATGCTTTGCAGACAATAATTTAAGAGGATACATTCATTGATTAGTCATGAATGTAGAAGTATTTGACAGTTTTATCTTCAAGTGTGTACAAAGGAAATTTTACATATAGAAACTGTTACTTATTTTGAATACCTTTCTTGTGAATATTGAATAACACTGGAAAATTTGGTAAAAACTGATGGACATTGGATATTAGACCTTGTCATCTTATTAAAGCTTACAGTGGTCTTACTGTAAGTAGTGTGGAATACAGTACAAAAAGGAATCATTATACAAATTAATGTTACATTCTGGGTTTGTTATGAAGAAAGTGCAATTCAAGTGAATGATATATGCATTTGGTGTTACCTTTATATGTTCTTAATGAAGAATGTGTGGAAGTCGAGAACATTATCTCGGAAAGCAAAAATGGGTATGTTTGAAGGAATAGTGGTTCTAACAATGTTGTATGGTTGCGAGGCATGGGCTATGGATAGAGTTGTGCGCAGGAGGATGGATGTGCTGGAAATGAGATGTTTGAGGACAATGTGTGGTGTGAGGTGGTTTGATCAAGTAAGTAACGTAAGGGTAAGGGAGATGTGTGGAAATAAAAAGAGCGTGGTTGAGAGAGCAGAAGAGGGTGTTTTGAAGTGGTTTGGGCACATGGAGAGGATGAGTGAGGAAAGATTGACCAAGAGGATATATGTGTCGGAGGTGGAGGGAGCAAGGAGAAGAGGGAGACCAAATTGGAGGTGGAAAGATGGAGTGAAAAAGATTTTGTGTGATCGGGGCCTGAACATGCAGGAGGGTGAAAGGAGGGCAAGGAATAGAGTGAATTGGAGCAATGTGGTATACCGGGGTTGACGTGCTGTCAGTGGATTGAATCAAGGCATGTGAAGCGTCTGGGGTAAACCATGGAAAGCTGTGTAGGTATGTATATTTGCGTGTGTGGACGTATGTATATACATGTGTATGGGGGGGGTTGGGCCATTTCTTTCGTCTGTTTCCTTGCGCTACCTCGCAAACGCGGGAGACAGCGACAAAGTATAAAAAAAGAAAAAAAAAATATATATATATATATATATGTGTGTGTGTGTGTGTGTGTTTTATTTATTTATCTATTTTTTTACTGTTATTTGCCATTTACCTCTTTAGCGAGGTAGCATCAAGAACGGAGGATGAGCCTTAGAGGAAAAAAAATTCTCACCTGGCCCCCTTCTCTTTTCCTTCTTTTGAAAAAATAAAAACTGGAGGGGAGGATTTTTAGCCCTCTGCTCCAACCCTTTTTAGTTGCTTTTAAGACACTCAAGGAATACGTGGGAAGTATTCTTTTTCCCTAATTCCCAGGGACTAAACCAGGGATTGTGAAATGTCTCAGGTAAACCATGGAAAGGTCTGTGGGGCCTGGGATGTGGATAGGGAGCTGTGGTATCAATACATTACACATGACAGCTAGAGACTGAGTGTGAATGAATGTGGCCTCTTTTGCTTGTTTTCCTGGCGCTACCTCACTGACGCAAGGGTTGGCGATGCTGTTCCCTGTGGGGCAGGGTGGCACCAGGAATGGATGAAGACAAGCAAGTATGAATATATACGTGTGTATATATGTATTTGCTGGGAGCGGGGGGCTGGAAATCCTCCCCTCTCGTTTTTTTATTTTTTTTTTTAATTTTCCAAAAGAAGGAACAGAGAAGAGGGCCAGGTGAGGATATTCCCTCAAAGGCCCAGTCCTCTGTTCTTAACGCTACCTCGCTATCGCGGGAAATAGCGAATAGTATGAAAAAAAAAAAAAATATGTATTTGCTGTGTATGTATATGTTTGTACGTTGACATGTATATGTATGCATATGTGCATGTATGTATATATGTGTGTATATGAATGGATGGGTCTTTCTTTGTCTGTTTCCTGGTGCGACCTCATTGATGCGGGAAATGATGATCAAGTACGATATGATATATTTATTTATTATTTTAATATATTTGATTGTCATTTCACGATTCAGCAAGGTTGTGCCAGGAAACAGATGAAGAATGGCCTATCCATTCATATACACCTATATCTGCATAAATGCCCATACATACATAAACATATCAACATATACACATATACATACATATGCATACACATACCTTCCACAAAGTATTTATATCACCCATATTATACACTTTTTCCAAATCTTTATATTCCACATACAAATCCCTCTCATTTGCTAAGTATTTCTCACACATATTTTTCGAAGTAAACACCTAGTCTTTGCTGATATTTCAAGATACTGCTTTTTATTATTATTATTTGAATATGTCAAAGTAAAATGATGATTATTCTTATCCCTCTAGCACTGGCATAATGCATTTGTAGTCATATACCACCCATAGTCAAATTATAAGATTTTTTTAGATACATTTGTTGGAAGCAAACACCTGGCCCTTGCTAATATTTCAAGACTTTTTTTTTCAAATTTGTTCATATTTGAGTGCAGTGATTGATTCCCATCCCAAAGGCACTAGCATAATGCATTTGGAGTCATATGCCACCCACAGTCAGATTGTAAGATCTTTTTAGATACATTAGTTGAAAACTTGACAGAAAATGTGATGATGGTTTGTGGTAGTGGTGGTGTGGGTGTTACAAGGAGGGGTTTGTCAGGGCACTAAGGTGTTAATACTCGCCCTTTGAATTATCTGGAGAAGTTTGCCATGTCATTTGGAAATAACTTGTGGAAATGTGGTGTGCCTCTTTTTCTCCCTCAATCTAAATTTCCTTTTATCTCATGAAACATTTGTAAATACAGCAACAGACCAAGCAAAGAAACTTTTATGAAAAGATGTCTGAAGTCCTGGGCAGCAAGGAATGAGTGGACTGGACATGATTTTTTGTGGTGGTTCCTGATTTGCTGAGGGCAGACTTCAAACAAATGAGCAGTCACCATCAAGTTGGTAGGATAGTAACAGTTGGAGAAGTTAGTGTTTCCCCACCAGAAAGAGGGATGGTTAGAAAGTCCTAACCTTGATTTCGGGAGAGAATTTCTCGTGCTCTTGGGATTTTTTCTTTCTTTCTTTCTTTCTTTCTTTTACTGATAAACTCCATTGCTGCTCTTTGCCTATAGTGCCTCACCCTTATCAGGTCACTGGAAGAGGGCAGCTCAAGCACATTGTTTTTAGAGGCTCCTACCTTAAATTCCTACTGACTATCTCTGCCTATTGTGTTAACCTGATGTTCCTACTGACTGCCTGTTACTTCTACCTCAATCTTCCTTGTTTTTTCCTCTCTAACTGCTTTTGGAAAGTGAAGATGTGGGAGGGAGAACCTCCAGCCCTTCACATTCTTCCCTTTTAGTTGCCTTCTGAGATATAAATGAGATATACGAGTTCTTTCCTCTATATCCCAAGGAATATTTTTTTTGTAAGTGAGAGATGATTTTTTATGATAAAGGCAAATGCCTCCAGGTTGTAATGCTGCACTTGCAATTTTTGCATCATGTGAGATTCATAATCACTTGCTGGAAAATGTCATATTTCTTGTTGCTTATGACCAAGAAATAGAGGTATTGATAGCTTAGTATTGATGATTTTACAAATAGCAGTAGTTCTACCACTGAAAATTGGTGTAGGATTTTTTCAACTGTGGAAAGAACAGCAAGTGCCTTCATCAGTATATCCCTCCATTAAAACATGCAAGACTAGTTAATTAAGAAATTTTTGTTTCATATCTTTTATATCTGTGATGCCCATTTCTCCTGGGAACTTCCATCAAGGGGGTGGCCACAGCAAAAGTAAATCTTCATATGGAGTCATATGATATTATATTTGAAAATTTAGTTATTTTAGGATGATATTTGGATAAGTATCCTACCCTAGTAGCTCAAGTGATAGTTATGTGGTGTTGAAAAACTAACCTACAAGTTTTTAGTGAGTGTTAATTCAGCAGGCCATGCTCAGATGAGCTTACTTTGAGGTAATCATTTGCTTCTCTTTAGTCTAGTGAGATCGATTTATGTACATGAGGGTATTGCATCAACTTCTTGTAATGCCATAAGATATATGTATTTGATATAAGTTAAGTTAGTGTGTGTTATTTTAAGGACTTCATTTAATCCAGATTCCACATGTGCATTTTTTTATATCAGTTGCAATTGATAGTTTCTAGACTGTGTTTTGATGTTTGTTGATGAATAGGTAGATTTTTCTTTTGTCCTGAGTTTAGTTTTAATCTGTGGTAGATCACAGAAAATGAGGGAAATTAGTTATATTGCACTTCATAGAAAAATTGATGGAAGAGGAAAAGCATGTAAGAATTTCAAGACTTGTAAGGGTATAGTTGAATTAAAAAGTCAGTATCATTATAAAAAAAAATTTGTGCCTGATAGTACGCTAAGGTAGTTCATAGCTCAAAGGAGAATTTTTTAAATATTTTCTATAATAATTTATAGTATGGCAAATTTTGAATGTGTTGGAAATTAAATGTTTGATTACAGTATGTGGATTGAGATGGTCTGACTGAGTAAGTAATAAAAAGGTAAGAGAGAGGTTTGGTTGAGAGTGCTGAAGTTGGTTTGCTGGAATGTTTTAGACATATGAAGAGAATTGGTGTGGAGAGGTTGACAAACAGGATTTACATGTCAGAAGTGGAGAGAACAAGGAGATGGGGAGATCAAATTGGAGATGAGAAAATGTAGGGAAAGATTTTAGTGATTGAGGTCTAAACATGCAGGAAGGTGAAGCACATGCAGAGGATAGAGTGAATTGGAACAATGTGGTGTACAGGGGTCGACATGCTTTCAGTGGACTGAACCAAGGGCATATGAAGTGGCCAGAGGAAACCATGGTAAGGTATGGGGACTTGGTTGTGGATAAGGAGCAGTGGTGTCACATGCATTACTCATGACAGCAGGAGAATGGATGTGAGTGAACGAGGTCTTTCTTCTGTTCCTGGAGCTAACTCACAAATGCTGGAAAGGGTGATCAAGTATGAAAAAGAAAGCCAATTTGCTTGATTTCATTAATTTTTAGTTTTATATAGACATTATTTATGGTAACTAAGAACTTGAAAATCTTAACATGTCTTCATCCATTTGTCAGTTACTAAATATTTGCTTTTAAGGTAATAAAGGTACAAAAAAGTGCCTAGCTATAAACAGAGGTGAATGTATTAGTAAGTGCTTTAAGTAGGAAGTGCCTTTTATATAAGTGAGTTTTATATGAGTTACAGTGTAACTGAATTTAGCTCTGTGTAGAAGAAGACTCAGTACATGTATGCATTAATGTTACTGTTTGCAGAAATAACCAAAAATAACAAATCATACCTAGTAAGATTGTCCTGCATTTTTGGCAAGCTTATAAAGAAAATCATCCTCAGTAAGTACCCTCGAATATCATAGATCTAGAATGCTCAAGACTAAAGGCCTTCAGAAAGTCTATCTCTTCCAGGAACCATATGATAAAGTTTTTGATTTTTTTTTTTTTTTTTAGAATTATAAATATTGTAGTTTGTTATTATGTCTATACTCGAACTTAATTTCATCATGACTCGTTTTGCATACTTCCTAACTTAAATACTCCACATCTTCCTGCCTGTCATTAAACACATTCAGAAGTTCTTTAAAGTACTCCTTCCTTCTCCTCTTCACCTCATCTATGCCTTTTATCAGTTCCCAATTTGCCCCCTTCACCATTGTTTCCATTTATTCTCTTTTGTTTTTCTCACACTATTTACCATCTCTCAAAACATTTTCTCAATCTCCCGTAAGTTTGCCGATACTTGCTCTCCCCAACCTTCTCTTTCAGCCCCTACGTCTCCATCTTGACCTCTCTCCTCATTCTCTTGTACATCTCTCAGTCAGTCACATTTCTTCCTTGTAAGAATGCCCATACACCTCTTTTTCTCTTTCACTCGCAACTTAACTTTGTCATCCCACCACTTGCAACTCTTTCATGTGACCACTTTCCACTTGCTGCATACCATGCCATCCACCCAAACCACTCTAACAAACCACCAAACCCCTTGATGGAAACAAAAAGCTTACACTGCCTTGCACTTTTGTAGCTTCTACTCACAGATGCCCCACCATTAAACAAATGGAACACTGACAAAAGATAAACAGACTGAACTAATATGACATGCACTAAATAACTAACCTCCTGACCCAGTCTTACCAGACTTTGTGTGCTCAAGGTTATGCTGCAGATGAAAAGTCACCTTTGATGAGGCTGTATCATTGGGTTTATAGCCTCATCAAAGAACTTCTCATTCCAAAGGAGTCGTATGTTTTCCTGCTGTTGGAAGTATTGCAGCTGTGTTTCATCATTTCATAAGACTTTTCATACCCACCATGGAATAACTGAAGAAGACACCAAGCGCATACTACTCAGTTGCCCTTCACTCTTTGCATCTAAATGCACTCACAGCACAACACTTCATAACTTGTGGTTCCAACGTGTGGAAGTGGCCAGCTCCCTGAGTGCTGGAGGAGCATCACAAGGACAGAAGAGACCCCTGGGGCAGGAGGGTAAGATAATGATAGGTACATAGAGGTAAGGCAAGCTGGTGAGCTTATGTTACCAACTGCAATGGATAATGTCTCACACACATACACATGACTGACTTCATGGGATTATGTTGGAAAATTTGATGCAGTTAACAGTTCTCTTTAAGTTTTATTTGTGTTTTTATTGTCATTATGATTTTCTTTATTACTGAAAAGAAGGCTTTGTTATGTTATGTCAGAGATATTTACTCCACCCTGGGCTTACACCAAACCTCTTTCACAGGCTCTTTTTGTGGTATGCACTATCTCACTTCTCATCTTCCTCCAGACACCACATTCTTTCACTTTCACTCTGTATTTCATTACTCTGGGGCAGAAAACTGAAAATTATATATGATGTCTTATTGATGTTTCATGTAAATATTTATCCATATCTTTGGTGTTTTCTGGTTCACAAATTTGTAGTTAAGTGATCTGAAAGCTTTTTTATAATCCAGGATTTCCATAATTAGGAAATGGCATTTTACCAGGCATTCCAAATTGGTGAGGTTACAGTTTAGTTATGTCTTTTTTTTTTCTTTTTACATTATTTAAGATAAAGGAAATGGATTGACTTTCCAAAAGTAGAGAAAATATCCCCCATGTAGTGTCTGCTTTTTCTTTAATAGAAAGCATCTTGATTTTTCTCTCCTCAGTGGCTTATGAGGACTTGTTGAAGTTGAAGCATTGTTACTTGGGTCATGATGAAGGGGATTATCTAGTTTTCCAAGACATAATCCAAAGGCAGACATTGAAGCAATATATACACCAATATATACAGTGCTGAATAGATCACAATGATAACAATACTGAGTGATCTTTGGCTCACTAGCTTTTGTGGTCAGAGAATTGATATGATTTATTGAAGAGTTTAGGAGTGAGTTTTGAATGTGCAAAGTGTGCATATTTGTTTTCTGATCTGTGATACTCGAATGTACCTTGCTGGAGGGGAGCTTCTTCATTGGGATCTAGTTTAATCTCAACTAAGTTGTATCTCTAAACCCAAAAAAGATCATATATGCTTTGGTCTGCACTGTGTGCATTGAATGTCATACAGATCAATACCTGTAACCTTATACTCTACTTTTCTTGAGTAGTCGTGTTCAGTAATAGATAAATGCCTATATGGACGTAAGCACCAATATAAAGTTTTGAATGTATTCCAAAGAATGGGGACTTTCATCTCCTTTGCTTCTTGGACTTTGGCCTTAGTTGATTAGTTAGTATAGTTAGTGGTCTTTTTGTAATGGCATTTATGTAATGCTGGTTAGTATTATGAATTTATTAGTAAATTGTAAAAATTTCATAGATTTTTATATTTCGGATATGAAAGTTTTAAGGATATCTACTACAACAAACCTCATGTATACTGTACTGCTAGATATCGAGACTTATGTGACAACATATTGTCTGGGTCTCAAAATATTTATGTTTAAGACTTTTGTGTTTTTCTCTCCAAATGAGAGAGATGTGAGAATGATATGACAATGTATTCTGAAATATAGATAATTTTGAATAATAAAATTTGTTGTTAGGATTGTGCATTTGTGCAACTACTTTTGCATGAAAAAGAAAATTATTAGATTTTAGATTTTGTTTTTTTGGACATTTTATGGTCATTTTTACCATCTGTGGGCTCTTGTGATTTTTCAGTAGTTTGCTGTGCTTAATTAAAAATTATTTGTAAATGATTGTATTTTTTAATTTTTTTGTAATAGCTTCTTGTGTACCTTTTAATAAAAGAAAAACATTGAATATTCTAATGATTTGAATCCAGTGTAAAATTTTTCTTTTTGTCACCAGCAATTTTTTACAAAGATGTACAGTATACTTTGGTAAGCTCAAAATATTAGAAATGTAGCTCCTTTCATAGACATTACTTTTACTGCCATTCTCAAAACAGTTCAGATAATTGAAGGTAGTGTACTTTTGTAAATGCCATAAAAGAAGTACACGATAATCATTTGTTCATAGATAGTTGTGTATTTGGTTTAGTATCTTCCTTTTGAATTGAGCCATACAGAGGTATTTGAAAAGTTTCCTTACATATACATGTCTCTATATATACCTGATATACCACATTAAGCATGTTGTCCAGAGCAGAATTTTTAAGCATTAGATCATTGTGTTTTGAACTCTATACAGGTACAATTTTTGCCCAACTTTTCTTTATATATATATATATAAAGTGTGTAAAGTGTGTGAAAGAAGAAAGTTAAGAGTAAATGTGAATAAGAGCAAGGTTATTAGGTACAGTAGGGTTGAGGGTCAAGTCAATTGCGAGGTAAGTTGGAATGGAGAAAAACTGAAGGAAGTAAAGTGTTTTAGATATCTGGGAGTGGATCTGGCAGCGGATGGAACCATGGAAGCGGAAGTGAATCATAGGGTGGGAAGGGGGCGAAAATCCTGGGAGCCTTGAAGAATGTGTGGAAGTCGAGAACATTATCTCGGAAAGCAAAAATGGGTATGTTTGAAGGAATAGTGGTTCCAACAATTTTGTATGGTTGCGAGGTGTGGGCTACGGATAGAGTTGTGCGCAGGAGGGTGGATGTGCTGGAAATGAGATGTTTGAGGACAATGTGTGGTGTGAGGTGGTTTGATTGAGTAAGTAACGTAAGGGTAAGAGAGATGTGTGGAAATATAAAGAGTGTTGTTGAGAGAGCAGAAGAGGGTGTTTTGAAATGGTTTGGGCACATGGAGAGAATGAGTGAGGAAAGATTGACAAAGAGGATATATGTGTCAGAGGTGGAGGGGACGAGGAGAAGTGGGAGACCAAATTGGAGGTGGAAAGATGGAGCGAAAAAGATTTTGAGTGATTGGGGCCTGAACATGCAGGAGGGTGAAAGGCGGGCAAGAAATAGAGTGAACTGGATCGATGTGGTCAATCCACTGACAGCACGTCAACCCCGGTATACCACATCGATCCAATTCACTTTATTCCTTGCCCTCCTTTCACCCTCCTGCATGTTCAGGCCCCAATCACACAAAATCTTTTTCACTCCATCTTTCCACCTCCAATTTGGTCTCCCACTTCTCCTCGTTCCCTCCACCTCCGACACATATATCCTCTTGGTCAACTTTCCTCACTCATTCTCTCCATGTGCCCAAACCATTTCAAAACACCCTCTTCTGCTCTCTCAACCACGCTCTTTTTATTTCCACACATCTCTCTTACCCTTACATTACTTACTCGATCAAACCACCTCACACCACATATTGTCCTTAAACATCTCATTTCCAGCACATCCACCCTCCTACGCACAACTCTATCCATAGCCCATGCCTCGCAACCATACAACGTTGTTGGAACCACTATTCCTTCAAACATACCCATTTTTGCTTTCAGAGATAATGTTCACGACTTGCACACATTCTTCAAGGCTCCCAGGATTTTCGCCCCCTCCCCCACCCTATGATTTACTTCCGCTTCCATGGTTCCATCCGCTGCCAGATCCACTCCCAGATATCTAAAACACTTTACTTCCTCCAGTTTTTCTCCATTCAAACTTACCTCCCAGTTGACGTGGCCCTCAACCCTACTGTACGTAATAACCTTGCAAGGTGGGAATAGGTAAGAGACCCAACTAGGGTATGCAGAAATAGTTCAGACATATGTAGGGGATAAGCAAAGAAAGATTGATTAAGAAGGAGTAGTAAGAGGTGAGTTTGGAGCAGGAGGATCCTTGATTCTAGCATTTGCCATAGGTGATTAAGAGGATCTTTCTGTTGGAACTGGAGGGAGCAAGAGGGAATACCTAAGTATCTTCATACATATGCTTATCTTTTTTTGTATTATTATACTTTGTCGCTGTCTCCCGTGTTAGCCAGGTAACGCAAGGAAACAGACAAAAGAATTGCCCAACCCACCCACATACGCATGTATATACATACACGCACATATACATACCTATACATCTCAATGCATACATCTATATACACACAGACATATATATATATACACATGTACGTAATTCATACTGTTTGCCCTTATTCATTCCCGTCGCCACCCCACTACACATGAAATGAAAACCCCTTCACCCGCATGTGTGCGAGGTAGCGCTAGGAAAAGACAACAAAGGTCACATTCATTCACATTCAGTCTCTAGCTGTCATGTATGATGCACCGAAACCACGGCTCCCTTTCCACATCCAGGCCCCACAAAAACTTTCCATGGTTTACCCCAGACGCTTCACATGCCCTAGTTATCTATGTTGAGATTTTGCTGGGATGGCAGGGCTAACACACAGCTCACAATTGACATGTTCATTCCTGGTGAGTGTAGTTTCTGATGCATGTATGTGTTGGAATGGATTTCAAGATTGGCTGGAACAGATGGGTGTGTAGTATTTGTCATGTCAAGATTGGTTGGAACAGATGGGTGTGTAGTATTTGTCATGTCACTACAACATGAATATTGTTTTTCTGTGTGGCATTTGTGATAGGTGACTAAAAGGATCTTTCTGTCAGAACTGGAGGGAGCAAGAGGGAATACCTAAGTACCTGGATACCTATATGTAACTCAGGTTACATTTTCTGGAATGGCGTGGCTAACACACAGTGCTCACCATGTGTCTTTCTCTGGGCTGAGGTTAAGAAAGAGATGTAAGGATGAAGTGGAGGAGGCTTTTTAGTATCAGGACCTGTAGATTCAGATGGTGAGAAGTGTACATGAGATAGAATGAAGTGGGTGATGTGGTATGTGGATACTGACATGTTTTCAGCAAGCCAGACCAGGACTGCATGTGCCAAAGCGATGGGGCTATCTGTGATGATTGCCTTTTATATCACGATGTATCGATTTATTTATAAATACTCCAAGAGCAATTTCTGTGAAAGTCCTGGTGTTACCCAGTACCTTTCTAAAGATTCCTGAATTCCAAGGCTATGCTACTTCCAGTAGCAGAGAAATGTAGACTCTTTTAGAATGAAAAGTTCTTTCCACCTCAAGCAGATGAAGTCTGGCAACATATGCGGATATTTTTTCATGCTTGTTTTCCGTTTTCCGTGTTAACATGAGGAACAGGCAAACAAAGATTGCACTTGCTTATATTGACCAATTCACATACCTTGGTTCAATAGATAGACAGCACGTTAACCCCTGTGTACGACAATGTTCCAATTCCCACTATCCTGTGCATGCCTATCACCCAACTGCATGTTCAGGCCCTGGTCACTCAAAATCTTTTTCGCTCACTCCTTCCACCTCCAGTTTGGTGTATCCCTTCTTGTCTCCTCCACTTTTGACGTATGTATTTCATGTGTGGCGGGGTTGTGAAGGGAATGGATGAAGGCAGCAAGTATAAATATGTACATGTGTAAATATGTGTAAGTCTGTGTAGGTATATTTATGTAGGTATCTATAGGTATGTATGTGTGCGTGTGTGGGCATTTATGTATATACATGTGTATGTGGGTGGGTTGGGCTATTTCATGTTTGGGGGGGTGGCAACGGGAGTGGATGAAGGCAGCCGGTATGAATATGTACAAGTGTATATATGTATATGTCTGTGTATGTATACATTGAAATGTATAGGTATGTATATGTGTGTGTGTGGGCGTTTATGTATATACATTTGTATGTGGATGGGTTGGGCCATTCTTTCGTCTGTTACCTTGCACTACCTCGCCAACGTGTGAGACGGTGCATAAGTATAATGAAAAAATATATATATTATACATAATCGCCATTTCCTGCGTCAGCGAGGTAGTGCCAGGAAACAGATGAAGAATGGCCCATCTACTCATATACACATATACATACATAAACACCCACATACACATATATACATATCAACATATACATCCTTCCTAGCCTTCATCCATTCCTGGCGCTACCCCACCCCACAGGAAAACAGCATCGCTACCCCCTGCTTTAGCAAGGTAGCGCCACGAAGACAGACAAAATAGGCCACATTTGTTCACGCTCATTCTTTAGCTGTCATGTGTAATGCACCAAAACCAGTTCCCTATACACTTCCAGGCCCCACAGACCTTTTCATGGTTTACCCCAGTTAGTTCACATACCATGGTTCAGTCCATTGACAGTATGTCGACCCTGGTATACCACATCATTCCAATTCACTATTCCGTCCATGCCTCTCACCCTCCTGTATGTTCAGTCCCTGATCACTCAAAATCCTTTTCACTCCCTCATTCCACCTCCAATTTGGTCTCCTGCTTCTCCTTGTTCCCTCCACCCGACACATATATCCTCTTTGTCATTCTTTCCATATGTCCAAACAGTTTCAACTCACCCTCTTCTGCTTTCTCTACCACACTCTTTTTATTTCCACACACCTCTCACCCTTTCATTGCTTAATCAAATCACCTCACACCACATACTGTCCTCAAGCATTTCATTTCCAAACCATCCACCCTCCTCTGTACAACCCTATCTGTAGCCCATTCCTTGCAACCACATGATATTGTTGGAACTACTATTCCTTCAACCATACCCATTTTTGCTCTCCGAGATAACATTCTCACCTTCCACACATTCTTCATCGCTCCCAGAACCTTCACCCCCTTCCCCACTATGTGACTCGCCTCCGCTTCCATGGTTTCATTTGCTGCTAAGTCCACTCCCAGATATCTTCGCTTCCTCCAATTTTTCTCTTCAAACTTACATCCCAATTAACTTGCCCTTCAACCCAACTGAACCTGATAACCTTGCTCATATTCACATTTACTCTCAACTTTCTCCTTTCCTACACATCCCCAAACTCAGTCACTAAATTCTGCAGTTTCTCACAGTATCAGCTACCAGAGCTGTAACATCAGCGAACAACAACTGACTTAGTTCCCAGGCCCTGTCATCCCCAGCAAACTCTCCACAACTCTTACATTTACCTACCTAACCACCCCATCCATAAACAAATTAAACAACCATGGGGACATCACACACCCCTGCCACAGTCCGACCTTCCTACTCTTACACATGCCTTACATCATTGGTAAACACTTTTCTCTGCATCTAGCAGCTTATCTCCCACACCATAAGACCTTCCACAAAACACCTCTGTCATTCCTGTCATATGCCTTCTCCAGATCCATAAATGCTACATACAAGTCCATCTGTTTTTGTAAGTATATGTGACATTCTTCAAAGCAAACACCTGATGCACATCCTCTACCTCTTCTAAAACAACACTGTTCCTCCCCAGTCTGATGCTTTTTACATGCCTTCACCCTCTGTCAATACCTTCCTATACAGTTTCCCAGGAATACTGAACAAACTTATGCCTCTATGTTTGAACACCCACCTTTGACCCCTTTCTACCAATCCTCAGGCACTTTACCATGATCCATACATACATTGAATATCTTACCAACCAATCAACTGCAGCTGGTACTGCACTTGAATTTTTTAAGAAAGGGGATGACTGTCTTATTGATTGATCAGTTAGGATTTTCATGGCATGTATGGACAATAGTGAGGTGCCTGAGGATTGGCTGAATGCCTGTATAATGCCATTGCATATAGGGAAGAGGGACAAAGGTGAATGCTTGAATTACAGAGTTTTAAATTTGTTGAGTGTTCGTAGAAGGAGTTATGGGAGAGTGGTAACTGAAAGGGTGATGGCATGCACAGAACATCAGACTCGTGACTAACAATCTGGTTTCAGGAGAGGTGGAGGATGTGTGGAACAGATGGTTGAGAAACAAAACGATTTGTATGTATCATTTATGGATCTGGAGAAAGCACATGATAAGGTTGAGAGAGATGCCATACTGAAGTTGTTAGGAATACATGGTGTGTAAGGAAAGATATTAGATGTATTGAGGAGTTTATTATTAAAAGAGTAAGATTTGTGCATGTAGGTAGAGAGTAGGATGAATGATTCCAAATGTTTAATCTGTTATGGATGGAAAGATGTGGGAGGTGAATTCAAGAATTTTGGTGGAGGTATAGGTCAGCACTCTTTCAACGGTGGTGGAGTTTGGGAGATAAGTCAGTCACTGTTTGCTGATAGCATGGCACTAGTGGCAGTTTAAGTGAGAAACTGCAGAGGTTGGTTTCTGAGTTTAGTGGAGTGTTTGAAAGGAGAAAGTTAAGAATAGTTGCAATTAAAAGCAAATTTGTTAGGTTTAGCACTGTAAAGAAACTAGATTGGCTGGAGTATGTTTAGGAGAAAAAAAACTGGTGGAGATGAAGTGTTTTAGATACCTAGGAGTGGAAATGGTAGTAACAGGAACCATGGGAGCTGTTCTCATCCATAAAGGTCAGGTTAAACATATCAAAGTGTATATTTTATACAATAGTTTTCCAGAACTTTAGATAGGAACCTCCAGAAACAATGCTAGAGTTGTCCTCTGCCAGTAGCCTGTTGAGGGTGAGGCACTTAAGGCTAAGAAGGAGCATTGGGGTTCACCAGTTATGAAGACTGATTTGCTGTGGCCATCCCCTTGAAGGAGTTTCTGTAGGGAACAAGCATCAGAGATATAGGTAGATAGGTTGTATCCCAATATCTAAAGAACTGAATGGCATAAGACCTATAATTCTGGTTTCAATTTTGACCTAGTTATGCCTCCTATGAAACTGTTTATCCTGGAACTTAACCAGTCTCATAATCTGATGATTTGGCCTGACCCAAAAGGCTCACTTTAAGTTGATTAAACTATATTTTATGCCGATGTTTCCTAGCATGTAAAGAATTGAATGGCATAAAACTCATCTCCAGTTTGGTTTTACCTGAGTTATGCCCCTTGTAAAAAGGTTTAACCTGGAACTTAATAGCTCAAAAACTTGTGGGAAATTCCTCCTTTGACCAGGGAACTTGATATTATGTTATTTTTATTCATTATACATAATCGCTGTTTCCTGCGTCAGTTGTATATATTTTTAAAACTATTTCTCCCAATTTGTATTTCTTTCCCTATGACTGTGTCACAGTGCAAGAAACTCAGATGTTCTGTCGAACACTCTTTTGAGTATAATTCACTTGTGCACTTTTGTATTTTATGTAGCCATGATTATTATATATCTAGTGAACCTTTATCTCTTGAAAAAGATTATATTTGATTCAAATGTGAGAGTTAGAAATTACTGAATTATTACTAATGGTACAAAGGCAGACCATTGTCTTTATTTTTATTGTCTTGTCAGCCATTATATCTAAACTTGATTTGCTCAGATACACCATCAGTAATGGGGATTAACTTAACAGGTTTAAAAGTTGGGATCAGCCTAGCATCAGTGAAGCTCCAACTGTAGAATCCCTCACCAAGCGTCAGGAGCTAATTTTAGATAGGTTGTCTGCTCTGCAGGCCAAAGTTGCCAACATTGCTGCAAAGATGGGTGTCAAGTTGGAAGATTCAGTTACTCCTGTCACCACTCATATTACTGGTCAGTACTAATAGAGAAAGGGATAGCAACTGTAATTATCTTTTATGTATGTTAATACGTAAAGATGTGTGATGGTCTAACATTCCTTGAAGTTTGTTGATTCAAATATTTATACTAGAATTAGACATTTTTGTTATTTTTGTTTTATGAATGGATATTTTAGATCTTATTAAGCAACATGGTATCTATCCTCCCCCCTTTTTGAGTTGACTATTTGGCACATAAGGAGTGGATCAAATTCTGCATGGAATAAGGAAGTAAAGAATTTCAGAATACTTAGATTTTTTGATGTAGTTAAAGATGTACTCAAGTGTAAATGTGTGACAGTGTTTAGGAATGATAAAAGCATGTATAATAAGGAAGTAAGTTGGACTCCTTATAAGAGTAAAGTAAAGGTTTTGCTGACTGCATTAAAAGAATATTATTTTGTGAGGAGTAATATTTTAATGGAATTTGTGTTATTTATAATTTTGCTGGGTTGAATTGTCGATTTTTTCATGTAATTGTAACAGCTTCTGATGGTAATATATCTTGATTTGCACTCTTTGAACATATATTTAATTTACATAGTTACTGCAAAGAATTTTTTAAAACTTGCATTCTCTAATATTCATGAAGAATATATTGTTTTCTCATTTTCAGTAACTGCCGCTATATCTCACTTTAGGCAGAGCCCATGAGTGTCTTGAGTGAGCACTTATGCAATTGGGATTAAAACACATTCGTACTGCATCACACGAGGTGTATCCAAGAGGATTCACCCCCACTTTGACCATTATAGAGCATTGAAGGTTGGCAGATGCTCATTCACAGGACTATAGAAATGAACAGCAACCAGTCTAGGCCTGTGGTGTCACAGAATAGAGTGAAAGTGATGTTTAGTGACATCTCATAAACATTCATTTACATTTGCTGGCTGGGTTTGTTTGGATCAGCTCATGATTGCCTGACATTGGCGTACAGTATTTTCACTTTTATTTCTTGAATTTAGGAGGTTGCATGATATCATTGTATATTTGTGTTTTTCAATGCTGTGAATCATGTGCCTTGAGAACTAGTGTGTCTGAAGACAACACTGATGTTAGCTACTGCAATACAGTAACAACCTAAACTTTGTTTAGTCAGTCTTTTTTTTTTTTTTTTTTTTTTTTTTTTTTTTAGAGAATGGTTCTAGATTTTTGCTTTTAGGCAAGCAGTATAACAGTGAAAGTTGGAATTACAAGTAGAAGTGTCTTATATTCTCCAGAGTAATGTGCAAATGGTAAGTGTAGATTTGGAGTGTGCTTATTGGCAAGTACCATTTTGAAAGTCCCAAAGTGATTAGTTATAGAAGTCAGATATGAATCATACAAGATCTGTGGAAGGAATAATAGTATTGAAGAAATTTTAGACAGTAATATTCAAGAAAACAAACTGATCAGTTTCTTAAAAGAAGTCAAAATGTATTAATTTTATATGGATCGTTGTAAGTTGTTTGATACAGTTTAAAGGAAGCCAAGAAATATAATTTTGTGTAAATATTTTAAAGTTTTTAGAGACCATGAATGTTAAAGAGTGCTGAATTACCATTTGTTCATTGTGCTTTACAAATTACACAAAATCAAATCAAATCCAGGAATGACATAGGTAAGGGAGATCAGAAAACTTACTCTTCTGTCATATGATACACATAATGTTAGATAGTTGAGGTGCACGAAGATTTCAGTGCCGTAGTGCCATGCCATGGTTTAAATGCTTGTGATGTGGAGGTTTTGAATGGCTTTGGATGTTCAGATGGCTCTTAAGTCTTTTTGATATTTTAGATTTTGCTAACTTTTGTCATTCTTTAGGAAACACCAGTTTTACCTGTGGCATGGCCTGCAAAGGGTAAGATATGGGTTAAGAGCTTGTTGGGAAATGGCTGCCCAGCAGTGAATTTTTCTCTAGGGTTCTAGTTTGAGCTTTATTGTCCAAAGCTAGATCTAGAGATCTTGTAAGTAGATTCTGATTAGAATGTTAAAAGCAGATTATCATCATTTTCATTCTTTAGATGATCTGTAGAGTGGTTCTTTCATTCTTTGTACAAGAGATTGAAGTCCAGCTGATCTTGGGAAGAGAAGTTGCTGTAATTGAGGAAAGTTGAACCTTTGTTCAACCTTTGTATGAGTGGTTCGTGGGCCATTACATCACAAGAGAAGCCTGCTAAGTTATATGTTTGACTTAGATATCATTTCACTGAGAGTCACTTTGTTCTGTCCTAAGACTTATTTCGACTTCAGCCTTTTTCCTAGGTAGGAAGTTAATTGACTCAAATCTTCAATCAAGTAACAATTTCTTTCTCATTCTCCTTTCTTTGATGTATTACTCCTCTGATCTTTTGAAGGAAGCCACATTTTCTGGGAGAAGAATATTCTTTTTCTTTAACCTCAAAGGTCACTTTCTCATGAAAGAGACTCTGGAGCCATATCTCGTTTCAGAACTTTGAAGGTTATAATGGCTTTAATATTGTAGGCAGGTTTGACTTGGTGTTCTTTGCTATTGTTGTTGGCTTTTAGAAATTGCAAAATTAGGCAATTATGGGTTGTCTACAGAGTCCACATGTGAACAAGGTTCCCAGCATTAAGTCCTGAGTGATTCCACCTTTCATCTTTGTTTGGTTTCACAGAAGGTTCCCCTAACATGTTATATTCTCTCTCTTGGTTAAATCAAAATATTAAGCATTTTAAAGTTTAAGTTATGGTAAACAAGAAGCTGACATGAGATATTTAGCCAGACAAGTGTTGAATTTGAATGTCTTCATTGACATATTTGATGAAAGCTTGTAGAAAGTTTTTGCTAAAATCTTAAGCAGTGTTATGGAAATATGTTGTTTTAAGCTGCACTTGATAAAATAGCTTATTCAAGTTATAGTAAACTTTGAATCTTGTGAAGAAGTATTGGTGTTTAGCTGCAGCTAAGAAAAAAGTGCTTAGTGGAAGCTGTAATTTCCTTTAGGAAGGTAGAATGATGGGAACTTGTGCAAAATTTACCCTGTGTAAATCATGCTTTCCTTTCATTGGAATTCAGAAGGCTGTAAAATGGAGAATATCTATTGACACCTATTCAGTCAGTGACAAGTTTTTGATATCAGAGAGAGAAGGCAAGATGGTTTATTAACAAGTTAAGAAAACATCTTAAATAACCCTAATGAAGGATTTGTCACACAGCTCCCTTCAAGGGTCCTTATGCAGTTTTTGAAACCCTGATCAGCCTGGAGCCTCTATTTCTGAGAGAACTGCTTTGATGTAGTTAGATGAGAGTCTCAGGTTGCCTTGAAGAATAAGTTTTCGTTATAATGGTATCTAACATGATTATGAGAAAGTTTTTCCATATTCTTGATAATTAGAATGTTAAACCTTACTCACCTCTGTAAAGGATGTCTAAAGTGTATGAAACATTTACATGGCTTATAAGATGTATCACATGATAAGCGTTTCTCATCATTAGGGCTTGGTCGTGGATGTTAGACTCCTGTTTTCGGTACTTTGTACTTGATAGAGAGATTGTATGCATGCGAGTCAGTCCATTTTTATCCTATCTTCTTAATGTTACCTTGCTAAGGCAAGAGAGGCAATTAGGTATATAGAAAGAAAAAAAATCAGATTAACGGTTTGAAAACTTCTGGTATTTTGTCTAGACTTATTTATTATAAGCTGAAAATATTTGTTGTATTTTACTAGGAAGTGCGTTTTTCATAGTTTTGCTGACATTTGTTGGTGAAGAGTTTGAGCAGCAGCTTGTGTCATGTTTAATTTGTCTTGGATGATGCACTCGTCTTCCTTCATATTCAGTCAGATTTATCTCATTATAGGAATGATGGTACTTTCAGCTTGCCTTTTAAGCTCAGAAAAGCTATTTTGAATTGAGCAACTGCATAGAGAGAGCAATCCAGAGATTTGAACTTCTTCCCAATGCATCTGTTAAGTTTGCCTTTTCAGGACAGTCATTATTTGGCATGTGCAAAGCAAATTGGCTTAACATGAATTGCTGCCATTTGTTAGTGGATAAGTTTGTGTTTACATACTTTTAGAAATGTTAGATACCAGTGATTGGTCATTTATGATGATTTTGTGGCAGTTTGGCCATGCTTTTGGGGATTTACAATATTGTGTATACATAGTCCAAAACAGTTTATATTTTACAGTTTGTACATTCAGAAAGGTCTTTCAATCCATGGCTGATTTTCTGAGCACTCATGAAGTTTTATTTTGTGTGTTCTTAAAACATCCCATAACCATGGTGTTAAGAAGGACATTATATTTATTTACTCCACCCAAAGTCAAAACAAGCTCACCCCAATCATTCCACGTATGCTTAGGTGATTGGCGGAAAAGTTGACTGTACTGAGATTATGATAATTAGTGTCTCCTACATGTAAGATCATGACCTACTATGGTTTACAGTTATTTATGTCAGACAAGCTTTAAGTTAAATTTTTATGCAGAAACTGGCGTTTTGAAAATTGCTTTCATTTTAGAGAGCAGTTGTTGTATATGAAAGAAAAAATGTGTTTTTATTGACACAGGTGGACCAGAACCTGGAATTGTTCACGATGTGGTTATTTATGCTGATCCACGGAGACCTCCATACAGCCTCAGAGCATTGGCAAATGCACTTTCCTCAAAGTATTCCATTTGTTTGCGAGTACATTGTCACTCCACTGTCAAGGTAAGCTGCACATCTTGTGCTCAGTTGAACAATTCAGTCAATATATATGCTAAATATCAACAGGATATATGAAGACTTTTTGATAGAAAATATCATTACTTTTAGATCTTACATATCAATGATGATGTAAATTAAGAAGTGCAGTAGGCACTATGAAGTGCATATCTATATGATGTAGATAAAGGGTCTCACTTTGTAAGCACCCACTCTCCAATTGTCATAAAAGATACACTAAAATCAAGATACAGTAAAATCACAGCCCACCATCCATGGCCAAGCCCTACAAACTATTCCATCGTTTACCCTGATTGCCCCATATGCCTTGGTTTTATGTATAGATATATAATTATGGTGTTACCAGACTCTGCCTGTTCGTGGTTACACTACGGGTCTGAAGCCTAAAAGAAGAATTGCTCCTTATCTATACTAAGGTATATGTATCTTTTTCACCTTTTCCCATATTAGCAAGATTGCACCAGGAACAGATGAGGAAGTGGCTTCATTCACTCACATCTGCTCTCTTACTATCGTATATAATGCACTGAACCAGAGACCCTTCTTGTCCAGGACCAGGCCTTATAGACCTTTCCATGGTTTCCTCAGAACACTTCATATGCCCCGGTTCAGCTCTTGACAGCACAATGTCAATTGTATACCATTTTGCTCCAATTTGCTCCATCTTTTGCATGATTCACACCCTTCATTTTCAGGCCATGAACACTCAGAGTATCTTTCACGCCATCCTTCCACCTCCTCCATGGTTCCCTCTCTTAACATGAATCCCATATCCCTCATCCTCTGTTAATGTTCAGAGCATGTCAGTACACCCTTATCAGCTCTTTCATATGTGCTCTTCTTGCTATCACACCTATCTATCACCCTATCATTTCCTATTCAATTAGTCCTCCTGATCACATATTGTCCTCAGCCATTTCATTTCCAACTTATTTACCCTCTTCTGTACTTTGCTACCTTCGATCCCACACCTCACATAAGTACAACATTGCTAGGACTACTGTACCATTGAATATACCAATCTTTACCCTCACAGTTAGTAACCTCTCTTTCCATACATTTCTCAGTACACCCAGTAAATTTGCACCCACACCCACCTTATGGCTCACTTCACCTCTCATGGTTCTATTTGTTACCATATCCTCTCCCAGGTATTTAAAACACTCCAGTTCCTCCAAGTTCTTTCCATTCAAACTCACACTCTAAGTAAACATTCTCTCTAACCATCTATTCATCTGTCTATATTATCTCTGATGCCTGTTCCCAGCTGAAACTCCCACAACGGATGGCCACAGTAATAGAGTCTCCATAAATAGTGGACTCCCCTTCTTAGACTTTAGTGCCTCACTTTTAACAGGCCATTGACAGATGGCAACTCTAATGCATTATTTGCAGAGGCTCCTGCCAAATGTTCCACCCTACGAGTTCTACCTATTGTAATGCTTTTACTTACTTCTACCTTATACTCCTAGCACATAGTGCTCACCATAGGAAAATCTTGAATTATGAAGAATGAGCTGTGTGAGTTAAAGTTTTGTCAAGTGTTATGTATGACAAGAAGAGATTGTGTATATGTGGACAGAAAGCCAGCAGTTCACTTGTGGCAGAAAGAAAAGACAGCTACCTGGGTAAGAGGAGGGCAACTTGACAACCACTGAAGTTGTGGCCCACTATGCAGCAGACTCTAGTTTTCATACTTGATTGCTGCTTCCTGTGCTAGCGAGATACTGCCAGGAAACAGATGAAGAAATACACACATATGTACACATAAGCGCACATGAACATTTATATACATACATATATATATATATTTACGTTATCCTTGATCACCATTTCCCATATCAGTGAGGTAGTGCCAGGAAATAGATGAAGAATGGCCCATCCGCTAATATACACATATACACAAACACCCATACATGCACATATACATACATATACACATATCAACATATACACATATACATACACAGACATATACATATATAGACATGTAAATATTTATATTTACTTGCCTTCATCCATTCCTGGCATTACCCTGCCCCACAGGAAACAGCATTGCTACACCCTGCTGTCACGTGTAATGCACCGAAACCACAGCCCCCTATCCGCATCCAGGCCCCACAGACCTTTCCATGGTTTATCTGAGACGTTTCACATGCCCTGGTTCTGTCCATTGACAGCACGTTGACCCCAGTATACCACATCATTCCAATTCACTCTATTCCTTGCATGCCTCTCACCCTCCTGTATGTCCAAGCTCCAATAGCTTAAAATCCTTTTCATTCCGTCGTACATACATATACATAAACATTATATTATTATTATTATTATTATTATTCATAATTATACTTTTTCGTTGTCTCCCGCATTAGCGAGATAGTGCAAGGAAACAGACAGAAGAATGGCCCGACCCACCCACGTACACATGCATATACATAAATGCCCACACATGCACATATACATAAACATATATTTTATTTTATATATATATACCACATCGTTCCAATTCACTCTATTCCTTGCACGCCTTTCACCCTCCTGCATGTTCAGGCCCCGATCACTCAAAATCTTTTTCACTCC
Source organism: Panulirus ornatus (assembly GCF_036320965.1). NCBI lineage: Eukaryota > Metazoa > Arthropoda > Malacostraca > Decapoda > Palinuridae > Panulirus > Panulirus ornatus. The sequence continues at coordinate 19,712,393 of NC_092280.1, read as the reverse complement.
ATCTTTCCACCTCTAATTTGGTCTTCCACTTCTCCTCGTTCCCTCCACCTCTGACACATATATCCTCTTTATCAATCTTTCCTCACTCATTCTCTCCATGTGACCAAACCATTTCAAAACACCCTCTTCTGCTCTCTCAACCACACACTTTTTATTACCACACATCTCTCTTACCCTATTATTACTTACTCGATCAAACCACCTCACACCACATATTGTCCTCAAACATCTTATTTCCAGCACATCCACCCTCCTGCGCACAACTCTATCCATAGCCCACACCTCGCAACCATACAACATTGTTGGAACCACTATTCCTTCAAACATACCCATTTTTGCTTTCGGAGATAATGTTCTCGACTTCCACACACTCTTCAACACTCCCAGAATTTTCGCCCCCTCTCCCACCCTATGATTCACTTCTGCTTCCATTGTTCCATCCGCTGCCAAATCCACTCCCAGATATCTAAAACACTTCACTTCCTCCAGTTTTTCTCCATTCAGACTTACCTCCCAGTTGACTTGACCCTCAACCCTACTGAACCTAATAACCTTGCTCTTATTCACATTTACTCTCAACTTTCTTCTCTCACACACTTTCCCAAACTCAGTCACCAGCTTCTGCAGTTTCTCACATGAATCAGCCACCAGCACTGTATCATCAGTGAACAACAACCGACTCACTTCCCACGCTCTCTCATCCACAACGGACTGCATACTTGCCCCTCTTTCCAAAACTCTTGCATTCACCTCCCTAACAATCCCATCCATAAACAAATTAAACAACCATGGAGAGATCACACACCCCTGCCGCAAACCTACATTCACTGAGAACCAATCACTTTCCTCTCTTCCTACACGTACACATGCCTTACATCCTCGATAAAAACTTTTCACTGCTTCTAACAACTTGCCTCCCACACCATATATTCTTAATTCCTTCCACAGAGCATCTCTATCAACTCTGTCATATGCCTTCTATATATATATATATATTACATATCCCTGGGGATAGGGGAGAAAGAATACTTCCCACGTATTCCCTGCATGTCGTAGAAGGAGACTAAAAGGGAAGGGAGCGGGGGGCTGGAAATCCTCCCCTCTGATTTTTTTTTTTAATTTTCCAAAAGAAGAAACAGAGAAGGGGGCCATGTGAGGATATTCCCTCAAAGGCCCAGTCCTCTGTTCTTAACGCTACCCCGCTAATGCAGGAAATGGCGAATAGTATGAAAAAAAAATATATATATTTCTTTCGTACTATTCGCCATTTACCGCGTTAGTGAGGTAGCATTAAGAACAGAGGACTGGGCCTTTGAAGGAATATCCACACCTGGCCCCCTTCTCTGTTCCTTCTTTTGGAAAATTAAGAAAAAAAAAACGAGAAGGAAGGATTTCCAGATCCCCACTCCCTTCCCTTTTAGTTGCCCTCTACGACACGCAGGGAATACGTGGGAAGTATATATATACATATATTTATATTTATTATATTTAATTGCTGTTTCCCGCATCAGTGAGGTAGTGCCAGGAAACAAAAAAAATCCACTCATATAAACATATATATTCAATAATGCACATTTACACACATATACATATCAACATATACATATATATATATACACATGTTCATATTCATGTTTGTTTGCCTTCATCCATTTTGTTGCTGCCCCACCCCACTGGAAACAGCATCGCTACATATTCATACTTGCTCACCTTCATTCATTCCCAAGGCCACCCGACCCCAGAGGAAATAGTACAAAATACATGAGGTAAATGCAAGAGTCCTGGAAAGAGGGGCAAGTATGAAGTCTGTTGGGGATGAGAGAGCTTGGGAAGTGAGTCAGTTGTTGTTCGCTGATGATACAGCGCTGGTGGCTGATTCATGTGAGAAACTGCAGAAGCTGGTGACTGAGTTTGGTAAAGTGTGTGGAAGAAGAAAGTTGAGAGTAAATGTGAATAAGAGCAAGGTTATTAGGTACAGTAGGGGTGAGGGTCAAGTCAATTGGGAGGTGAGTTTGAATGGAGAAAAACTGGAGGAAGTGAAGTGTTTTAGATATCTGGGAGTGGATCTGTCAGCGGATGGAACCATGGAAGCGGAAGTGGATCATAGGGTGGGGGAGGGGGCGAAAATTTTGGGAGCCTTGAAAAATGTGTGGAAGTCGAGAACATTATCTCGGAAAGCAAAAATGGGTATGTTTGAGGGAATAGTGGTTCCAACAATGTTGTATGGTTGCGAGGCGTGGGCTATGGATAGAGATGTGCGCAGGAGGATGGATGTGCTGGAAATGAGATGTTTGAGGACAATGTGTGGTGTGAGGTGGTTTGATCGAGTAAGTAACGTAAGGGTAAGAGAGATGTGTGGAAATAAAAAGAGCGTGGTTGAGAGAGCAGAAGAGGGTGTTTTGAAATGGTTTGGGCACATGGAGAGAATGAGTGAGGAGAGATTGACCAAGAGGATATATGTGTCGGAGGTGGAGGGAACGAGGAGAAGAGGGAGACCAAATTGGAGGTGGAAAGATGGAGTGAAAAAGATTTTGTGTGATCGGGGCCTGAACATGCAGGAGGGTGAAAGGAGGGCAAGAAATAGAGTGAATTGGAGTCATGTGGTATACAGGGGTTGACGTGCTGTCAGTGGATTGAAGCAAGGCATGTGAAGCGTCTGGGGTAAACCATGGAAAGCTGTGTAGGTATGTATATTTGCGTGTGTGGACGTGTGTATGTACATGTGTATGGGGGGGGGGGGGTTGGGCCATTTCTTTCGTCTGTTTCCTTGCGCTACCTCGCAAACGCGGGAGACAGCGACAAAGTATAAAAAAAAAAAAAAAAAAAAAAAAAAAAAAAAAAAAAAAATGAAGTAAAAGAAAAAATATAATGATACATTCTCCTTTTCTACCTCACACTTGATTGTGGCCCCCTTCATCAGTGAGGTAGCACCAGGAAGCAGATGAAGAGTGGCCACATCTGCTCACATCCATACACAAGATGTCATGTGGAAGGCACTGAAACCACAACTCCCCTCTCCAGACCCAGGCCCCACAGGCCTTTGAATGATTTACCCTGGACATTTCACATACCCCAGTTCAGTCTGTTGCAACAAGTTGACCCCTGTATACCACATCGTACCAATTTACTCTGTTCCATGCATACTTTTCATCCTCTTGCATGTCCTGGTCCTAATCGCTCATAACATTTTTTCTTTCTATCCTTCCACCTCCAGTTTGGTTTCCCACTTCTCGTTCCCTCCACCTCAAACTCATGTATCCTCAGTGTGCCCAGGACTTTAGCTCCTTCTTCCACCCTATGACTCACTTCAGCCCCCATTATTTTATGCCCTTTGCTACCATATCCATTCCGAGGTACCTAAAGCACTCCTTCTCCTCCATGCCTTGCTCATTCAGGCTTATGTTAAACCATCCTGCTGCATCTCTATATGGTACTTTTGTTCACATTCACTCTCAGCTTGCTTATTTCACATCCCCACCCAAATTTTGCCACTGCTTTTTGAGTTTCTCTGTGGAGTCTGCCATCAGAGCCACGTCATCTGCAAGCAGCTGTTGGTACACCTGTCATACCCTCTGACCCCTAGTATACCATAGACCTGCCTTCACTCAAAGACCTTTGACTTCACTTTCCATTCCCATCTGTAACAAATTAGATATCCTAGGTGACATCACAATCTGTTATGCCATAAAACTTCTTTGCTTTTCTGGGGCTGTGATTGGCTGACTGATGTAAATGGTTTTACTGGCATGGCTGATACCATGATTAAGGTATTTCATCATGATTCATCTGCCTTAAATGCACAGGACTTTATGACATCTACCATTCAGTCTCCTTTTATCTGAGTCCAAAATGTAGTTTATATGTACAAAACCAGTTTTCTTAAGTTTCTTAGCATACTGTAACATTCCTGAAAAATAGTTTTGAAGAGTTGAGATGATGTACTTATGAATTTCATTATGTGGACAGGAGGTGTCAGAAAAGCTTCAACAGTTTTGGGGTGTGTGGCATGGAGTAGAGCGTAGCCAAAGCAACGTGTGCCTAACTTTGGTCTGGAGACAGAATGGAGACTCTCCCACAGCCCTTATGCCAACTCTTTCAGTGTCTCCTCTTTCAGCTAGTCAGGTAAGACCTACTAATGGTAAAATTCTTCGACCAATAAATTCAAAATATGCCACTTCACAGAGAAATGGTGTTCTTTGTGTTTAGACAAACCAGCGGAATATGTCATTAATTGTTGTCATAAGCCTACTAACGTTGTTGGAAAAGATTAATGAACTAAAAAGGTCAAAACTTTTTGATTGAACACTTGGCCTAAATTGTACCATGACTCTGATCTTAGATACCCCTTAAGCTCATTCTAGGAGCACTGTAACATGGTCTTGTTCTGTCGTAAATGTAGTTGTAAGCCTTAAGATAGATAGTCTCTTTATGAATCATTTCAAGAGTAGGAACAGCAGCTAAGTATCTTGATGAATGATACGAAGAATTTTTCAAGATTTATGGTATCTGATGAATTATATGAAGAATTCTTCAAGATTTTTGGAAGATATTAAGGTGCACATGGAAATGGAGAAGAGCTGGCTGATTTTGTTGTAAAAGAGGAATGGTCATTGGGAATGTTTGATTGAGTATACACGTGTGAATGGGGTTTAGGATTAAAGTGCGTAATTGTATTATGTATTAATTGACAGGCACCCAAGGAGAGTTTGTTTGATATGAATGTGATGAGTGGGGGTGCTGGTTGGATATCTGAGAATGTTTTGGGGGAGGCAAGTGTGAGAGTTTTTGTGTGGTTTTAGGAAAGGAGGAAATGAATTGGTTATGAAAGAAGTGTTGAAAGTGAGTGAGTTGAAAAAGAGTTATGTGAGCAAAAGAGATTGAGTGAATTGAGGCATATGGTAAGTAAAACAGTAGCAGTAAAAGAGAAGTGGAGGGTATTAGGGAAGCATTGCTTACACATGCAGGTGAAGTATGTGGCATGCAGAAGGAGGTATGTTATAGTAAAGAAGAGTATTTAGTAGGGGGATAAGAAAGTTAAACTGCTATTGAAAAATAAGTGAAAATCGTATGGGTAGCATCTGCAGGGAATGAGTGTTAGTTATTAGGAGGAGTACTAGAGAGAGCAGCAGGAGGTTGAAAGAAAGGTACGAAGGTTGAAAAAGAAGGCAAACGAGAGATGGATAAAGTATTGTTGATCTTTAGATGTTTTAGAAGGAAGTGATAAGCATGAGAAAAAGAGAACAAATAAGAGCAGCATTGAGGGGAGCAGAGGGGTATTTGGTGGCAGGTAAAGAAAGGGTTAAAAAAAGATGGAACGAAGGACTATTGAAAGTAAGATATTAGTGTGTTTAGGATGATGTGGCATGTGAAATAAGATGGTCCTAGCAGGGGCTGGTCATGGGGGGGCTCTCAACTTGTCTAGAAATAGTTGGTCACCAAAGCATCAGTAAGTGGTCATTGTTTTCATTGTGGTAGCTGCATCTTAGCATGAAGGGTCTCAAGATCTGTTGGACTGGTATTTGTAATGCAGGAATGGTTGGTGTCCAGAGTTTAGATGAGATATAGTATCTTGTAAATGCCTAGGGCTGTGGTTTCAGATGGGTGTATGTCACAACATCACTACAATTTATGACCCATGGTCCTGCCCATTGGACGTGACTGGCTTCCTCAGCACTGTGAAAGCCCCATTGTAGATAAAAGGGACTCCTAGGGTGGGAAAGTTAGGTGAGGTTAGGTAATCCCATTTGTAAAATCAGGCTGGAACCACAGATCATAAAATGTAGTGATGTTGTGACATACACCCATCTGAAACCATACGAGTTACATTTGAGAAATTGTGCACCACTCATTCCCACATTATAAAAACCAGATCAACAGATATCAAGACCCTTCATCCCCAAGATGCAGCTACCACAGTGGAAAGTGAACACTTATTGTTGCTTAGATGACAAACTATTTCTAGACCAAGGTGTAGTGAGCTCCTGTGGCCTGCCTCCGTCATAGCTGTCTGATAGGGTGGGGAAGTGACTTGATCTGACCTCTCTTTCAGACATATAACATGACCTGACCTCTACCACCAATACCCTCCAACCTCTACCATGCCACAGCAGAAAGTTTTACCTTGCAGTTGTAGGGCAATTTGATCTTTGAGATTCTCACAGCTAAGAGTTCTGTTCCTTTATTGCTAAGGTGAATGCCATCTCTGCAGTATACTCCCATGTCTCCTATGAAGCCAAGCATAGGTCTACGAAGCTGATGTTAACATTGATACACAGCAATTCAGTCTCTCTTTACACCTTGCCCTCTACTTACAGCATAGTTGCCTACATTTGTCTCGGGGAGCACCAGCTATAACAATATTATCTGATCTATCTTTCAGGATACCAAGCAGCTCATTATATTCTTTGAAGATAACTTTTAATTTGAATTCTTGCAGTGAACATCATTGCTTCCATCATTCACCATTAAATATGACTTTTTAGTTGCTACTTTATTGTCTCTAACCTTTGTTTAATGTGGGAAATTTTGGCACTAGGGGTAGACATGGACTGTTATCTTGGCTCTCTAATTTCCTGCCATGTGTTTACTCAGATTTCTGACCAACATATATCCAAGAATCATGGAACAGTCATTGTCACTCTTGAGTGGGGCTGTTGTGGGCAGAAGTGGAGGAAATTGGTCCCATGAGGAAGGGGGAGGGGAACAGCTGGCTAGGTGGTTGAAGTGTGATGTAAACCTGGAGGAGGCTATGGAATTAGGGCAAAGGCCTTAGTGGAGGGATTGGACTGGAAATTTGGGTGAGGGTGAGAGGAGTTTAGGTAGGGGTACGAGGAGGTAGGGGAATGGGGGGCTTGGGGTCAGGGTGAACATGTTAAGGTTTAAGACGGTCTGTGAAGGCATGGCCTGTGGGGAATGGGTGCCAGTGGTGGAGGGTTGGGACAGGCAGGGGACACTGAACAGATGTTGTAGGGTAGGTTATGTTGGGAGGGTGTGAGTGAGGGAGTTGTTGACCATCTTCTAACAACACATCCTTTAGAGTAGGTGAGGTCAGTGCTGGGCTGGAGTGCAGGTAGTGTATCATCAGAGTGAGGAAAATCATTCTTTTCTAATTAATTTTTTTTTAATTTGACCAAAGTGATTGGTTTTACTCTAAATAAATTTTTAGTAGCTTTAGCTTGATTAATTGCCTCTAAACAAGACAGATAACTTATAATGCTGTCTTTTTTCTTCTTTTTTTTCTTCACCGTTTCCTATGAGAGCAAGGTAGTGCCAGGAACAGACATAGACGGCTGCATTCACTCATGTCCATTCTCTACCTGTTATGTGTAATACACCGAAACCTCAGCTCCCTATTCAAAACCAGGCCCCACAGATCCTTCCATGGTTTGACCCAGCTGCTTCACATACCCTGGTTCAGTCCATGGACAGACCATCTCACGGAGAAAGAATCTCTTGATTCTTAGTCCTGTCAGTCTCCTTAAAAGTCTTTGAAATGAGCTTTAGTTGCACTCATACCTTCAGCATCTAGTGAATGTAAATGCTGAAATACAGAACTTACCAGGTTTTCTTCATTTCAGATCTTTGGTGAACACAATGTTGGGCGATACTTAACAAGGCTGTTAGAGGTGTCCTCAAATTCCAGTAGCCTATATGAATGTCTCTCCAATTCGTTATTAATTACTCAGATAGATGATCTTCTGGATCGGTGTCATTCAAAATTAACTTTAGGGAATAATAAGTAAGTATATTATTTTTTCATTGTAATTTGCTGTATTAGTAACATTACATCCTAAGGAAGGCATCTTTTCCTTTTATATCTCCTTGTCCATCTTTCTTCTCTCTGTCAGTCTGTATTACCACCAGAACATAATAAAGAATGGTGTTAGCTTTGTAGGATATCATATGATAAAAAGGTTATTAATAAGGGACTGGAGGCTGATCATCACCCCATAGCTATGCTTGGCTGGCACTGTTTATGTATGCAAGCAGGAATGATGTTCGCATAGTTTTCTGTGATTACTGATTTTAGTACATAGTATAATGAAGCATTATGCAGTCCTAGGAAAGCACAGATGTTGCTTGAGTCTAATCAGATTTAAGATTGGATATTTTTTGAAAGATTGTTAGTGTTTATGTTAGATGATTAATTCTTTGTTTGCCAGGAAGTGCTCTTATAGTAGTTGCATAGTGCCTTCATACTTAATGCCATGTTAACATTACTTCTGGGACATTATTTATAAGTAACCCATTTGTTTCTTTTAGTTATTTCTTACATTAGCAAGGTAACACCAGGAACAAAGAGATGGCCTCATTTGCTCACAGCCACTCTCTATATGTCAAAGCCAAAGCCCCCTATCCACAGTCGATGTCCCACAGACCTCTTTTTGGTTCCCCCAACTGCTTCATATACTTTAGTTCAGCTTATTAATTGCACATCATCCCCTGCAGTACACATTGTGCCAATTCACTCTTTCTCTCCCATTCATAACACACTCCTGCATGTTCAGGCCCCAAACCTGAACATAAACCACCTGCTTGGTCCCCCTTTTTCCTTGTTCCTTCCACTTTCAACATGTGTACCTTGCTAGTCACCATTTCCTCTCTCGTCCTCTCTGTATATCCAAACCATTTCATCACACCCTCTTCAGCTATCTCATACATACTCCTCTTACTACAACACCTCTCTTACCCCAGTATTTCTTATTGATCAAGCCACATCACACCACATACTGCCCTTAAAAATTTAGTTCCAGCAGAGTTTCCATATCTTTCAGATTTTATTTAAGGCCCACGCCTTGGGTCTCTACAGCACTGACAGGATTACTATACTATCAAACATACCTATCTTTGCCCTTAAAGACAGTGACTTCTCTTTCCATACATTTTTAATGCTCCAAAGACCTTTGCTCCCCCCTATCCTACTGTATAGCTTACTTCAGCTCCCATGGTCCATTCACTGCCATGTCCACTCCCAGGTATTTAAAACACTCCACTACCCCCAGGTTCTCTCCATTAAAAGTCACACTTCAAATAACCTGCCTCTTTTCACTGCTAAACCAAATAACCTTGCTTTCATTCATAGTTACTCTCAGCTTTCACCTTTCACACTCTCCCAAACTTAGACACCAGTTTCTCCCTCAAATCTACCACCAGCACCATATCATCAGCAAACAACAACTTACCTTTCAAGCCCCACCCACATACCCAGCAGTCTGTATACCTGCTCCTATCTCAAAGACCCTTAAAGACCCTTGCATTCACCTCCCTCTCCACCTCTTCCATTAACAGATTAAACACCTTGATGACAACACACACCCTGCTACAGTCCAGCCTTCACCTGAAACCACTTATCCTCAGTCTTCCTACTCACACACATGCCTTGTTCTCATGATAAACACCCCTCACTACTTCTAATGGTTTTCCTCCCATGCTCTGTATACATAGCACCTTCCACAGGGCATCTTTATTAATCTTATCATATGCTTTCCTCAGATCCATAAAGGCTACATACAAATTCTTGTTTCTCTTAAGTATTTCTCACTCATGTTCTTCAGAACAAACACCTGATCCACTCATCCTCGACCACCCTTGAAACCATGTTGTTCCTCCCATTGCATGCCTCCACCCTCTTGATCACAGTGCTTTCAAACAGCTTAACAGGTACTCAACAAACTCATACATCTGTAATTTGTACCATCTAACTTTATACAGGGGCAGTTATATGATTACCTATTTTATATTTGCCGGGCCTATCTCTCTGTTGTCATTCACAACCTTAAAATTCTTTGCTTTCTTTGCTTAGCCTGTTCCATTAGTCCAGTATTATGTTCAACTATAAGTATTGCTTATCATATTTTCTAACTCTTCTCTTACTTAGTGTCCTTTGATTGGTTGCTTCCTATGTTTCTAAGAGCTTCTCAATTGTTGACAGCCTGAAGTACTTTGAGGAATTTTAAAGTTATCACATCCTTGCTGTCTTTATTTCTTGCAGTTAAAAGTAATTATTGATTTTCTAAAGTTTAATCCAAATTATTGTTTTTTTATTATTCCAGGTCCTGGTGATTCCCAGAACTACTTTGTATTTAGGATATTTTCTTAATGATATAATTTCGAAGCCTTAATGGGTGAGAAGTAAAACCTGTGGCATTGTGAGGATCTCATCCATTCACCTATCCTTGTTATTTGTTTTCTATTCCTTATATTTCTGTCATATTCATTTTTTCCCCAAGGCTTATATGCTAGACTGCATAGAGTGGGTTTGTGTAGTTGTACCATTCTATATGTAGCTCTTGTTAGGTAGTAGCTGGTAGACAGCCAACAACCAGGGAGGTGTATCACCAGTGCTACCTGCCTGGGTATTGGGAGGGTTCGTGATATCTGCTTTATGATCGAGCACTTGAGTGGTTGTCAAGTTTTATTCCTCTGACCCAGGTAGCTGTCTTTTCTTTCTGCCTTACTAACACAATGACTATTGGCAATCTATCCACAAACGTACAATCTCTCCTTGTCATATGTAACGCTTGACAATACTTAACTCGCACAGTTCATTCTTCATAACTAGTTTTTCCTGCAGTGAGCACTGTGCTGTGGCTCTGTCTTTTGGCAAAGTGGTAGGTTCACTAGATAGTAGTAGGTAAGAACATTTAGGCAGGATTATTAGGTAGAGGTAGTTGGTAGGAGCATTAGATAGAAGTCAGAGGGAACTTTATGTAGGAGCCTCAGCAAACACTGCACTAGAGTTCCCTCTACCAGTGGTCTGTTAAGGGTGAGGCACTGAAGGCTCAGAAGCAGCACCGGAGTTCACTAGTTATGGTGACTTTGTTGCTGTGGCCACCCCTTTAAGGGAGTTCCAATCAGAACAGGCATCAGAGATATAGATAGATCGATAGATATTTAGCTTTTGTGACCTTAACATAACAGAACAGCCTGATATATCCTTCAAAACTTTTGTCAAACCAGTTTCTCTGCTCAAAATATTTATCTGTGATACTAGGTGATGTCATTTTTAACTATTTTTCATTTTTTTTTCTTTCTTTTATTGCAGAGAACGAGCTAACTTTATACAAGAACTCAGTACCAGACTGGGTAAAGAGCAATATCTTGCAGGATCAAACTTGACCTTGGCTGACTTTATTGTTCTTTCTAATCTGCTGCAGCTTCGCCTACTGGAATCTGCACCCCTGAGTGTTCAAAAATGGAGTAAAGAGTGTTTAGCACACCACCTTTTTAAGAACTTTATTTAATGGTGTAGGAATATAAATATTTTTTTTTTCTAACAAAAATTATTAATGTTCGAAGTTATGAGTATCATAGGACCAAGCTAATCCAACAAGGTTCCTTTGCTGACAGTGATATGTATGTGATTTCTTTCCAGTGTGATGTCAAAATCATTTCGGTAATGAATGATTTTGGATGAGTAATTTTAAAATCTCATATGCACATTGGTTCTATCAGTTATACATGTTATTTATTAAATACATGCATATTAATGATACTCTAATTTGTGATCCTTGAATATAGGCATTTGTATTTATATGTGGCATTTCTGGATATGAAGAAAGCATATGATAAGATTGATATAGATGCTTTGTGGAAGATATTATGAACATATTGTGACAGGAAAGCAATTAGATCATGTGAGGAGTTTTTATCAAGAAAGTAAGGCATGCTTGTGTAGGGAGAGAGGAGGCTGAATGACTCCAGGGGGGTTGTTATGTTAAATGGCTGTTTTATTTGTTTATGGGTGGGTTGGTGACAGGTAAATGCATGGGTTGGTGACAGGTAAATGCAAAGATCTTGGAAAAAGGGTCAGGTATGCAGTCTTTAGAGGATGAGGGGGCCTGAGTAGTATAAGTCAGTTATGTGTTGATGACATAGCAGTGGAGGCAAATTCAACTAAGAACTGTGAACATTGGTGTCTGACTTTGTGAGTGTGTGAAAGGAGGAAGTTGAGAGTAATTGTGAATAAAAGTAAGGTTATTAGGTTTGGCGGTGGAGAGACAGGTTAGTAGGGGTGTGACTGTGAATGGAGAAAGCTCAGAAGGGGTGAGGTGTTTTAGATACCTGGGAGTGGACTTGGCAGCAAGTGGAACCATGGAAATGAAAGCGAGTCTTAAGGGTAGGGGAAAGTTATCTGGCAGGGCAAAAAGGAGTATGTTTGAAGGTATGGTAGTCCCAACATTGTATTAATGTGAGACATTGGCTATGTATGAAAGTATGGAGGAGGGTGCATATGTTGGAAATGAATTGTTTGAGATCAGTTTGTAGTGTGAGGAGGAATGATCAAGTAAGTAATAAGACTGGTTCAGAGAGCAGAAGAGGTTATGGACATGTCTGGACATGTAGAGAGAATGAGGAAGATGGTGACAAAGAGAATATATGTGTCAGAAGTGAATGGAACAAAAAGAGGGAGACCAAACTGGAGATGGAAGGATTAAGTAAAAGAGATTTTGAGTGGTTGGGGCTTGAATATACTGGATGATGAAAGGCATACATGAGACAGAGTGAAATGGAGCAATATGGTTTATAGAGGGCAATGTTATATCATTGGATTGAACTAGGGCATATGCAGCAGAAAGGTCTATGGGGTCTGATAGTGGATAGGGGCTTATTGTTTCTGAACATTACCAGTGACAGTTAGAAAGTGGATGTATGAGTGAACGAGGCCTTTCTCCATCTGTTCCCGTTGATACCTTACTTGTTTGGGAAAATGTAAACAAGTGTGTTGGAAAGGGCAAAGTGATAACAGGACTGTTGAGTGGCAGATGTTGGGTGTTTGGGTTGGAGTGATATGCGCAGTGAGAGAGATTTGGTGAAGACAGCAGAGGTGTTGAAAGCCTTGCATAAGATGAAATGTGCAAGGCAACTGGAGTGGTTGACACTACAGTTGAATTTACTAAGAAATGGGGTGACTGTGTTTTCGATTTGTTAGTAAGGATTTTCGATGTGTGTAGGGATCATGGTGAGGTGCCTAAGGATTGGCAGAATGCATGTACACTGACATAGTATAAAGGCAAGGGGGATAAAGGTAGTACAGTGACATAATATAAAGGCAAGGGGGATAAAGTTTTATTCAGACTACAGTGGTTAAGTTTGTTGCATATACCTGGTAAGTTGTACAGGAGGGTATTGATTAAGAAGGTGAAGGCATGTACAGAGCTCCAAATTGGGAAGAGCAGTGTGGCTTCAGAAGTGGGATAGGATATGTGGATCAGGTATGCTTTAAAGAATTCGTGTGAGAAATATTTATTATTTATATTTATTATACTTAATCGCCATCTCCCGTGTTAGCGAGGTAGCACAAGGAAACAGACGAAAGAATGGCCCAACCCACCCACATACTCATGTATATACATAAACGCCCTCACACACACACATATACATAACTATACATTTCAATGTACTTATTTTTATTTTTATTATACTTAATCGCCGTCTCCTGTGTAAGCGAGGTAGCACAAGGAAACCGACGAAAGAATGGCCCAACACACCCACCTACACATGTACAACATAAACACCCACACGTGCACATATACATATCTATGCATTTCAACATATACATACACAGACATATACATATATACACATGTACATATTCATACTTGCTGCCTTCATCTATTCCCATCACCACCCCACAACACACAACACACACACACACCCCGTGCACACGCGAGGTAGCGCTAGGAAAAGACAAAAAAGCCACATTCGTTCACACTCAGTCTCTAGCTGTCATGTGTAATGCAGTGAAACTACAGCTCCCTTTCCACATCCAGGCCCCACCAAACTTTCTGTGGTTTACCACAGACGCTTCACATGCCCTGGTTCAATCCACTGACAGCATATCGACCCCAGTATACCACATCGTTCCAATTTACCCTCCTGTATGTTCAGGCCCCAATCACTCAAAATCTTTTTCACTCCATCCTTCCACCTCCAATTTGATCTCCCACTTGTCCCTGTTCCCTCTACCTCTGACACACATATCCTCTTTGTCAATCTTTCCTCTCTCATTCTCTCAATGTGACCAAACCATTTCAACACACCCTCTTCTGCTCTCTTAACCACATTCTTTTTATTACCATACATTTCTCTTACCCTTTCATTACTTACTCAATCAAACCACCTCACACCACATATTGTCCTCAAACATTTCATTTCCAACACATCCACCCTCCTCCACACCCCATCTATAGCCCATGCCTCACAACCACATAACATTGTTGGAGCCACTATTCCTTCAAACATACCCATTTTTGGTCTCCAAGATAATGTTCTTGCCTTCCACACATTCTTTAATGCTCCCAGAACCTTCGCCCCCTCCCCCATCCTGTGACTCACTTATGCTTCCATGGTTCCATCCGCTGCTAAATCTACTCCCAGATGTCTAAAACACTTCACTTCCTCCAGTTTTTCTCCATTCAAACTTACCTCCTAGTTAACTTATCCCTCAACCCTACTGAACCTAATAACCTTGCTCTTATATTTACCATCAGCTTTTTTCTTTCACACACTTTACCAAACTCAGTCACCAACTTCAGCAGTTTCTCACCTGAATCAGTCATCAGCGCTGTATCATCAGCAAACAACAACTGACTCACTTCCCAAGCCCACTCATCCACAACAGACTACGTACTTGCCCCTCTCCCCAAAACTCTTGCATTCACCTCCCTAACACCCCATCCATAAACAAATTAAACAACCAGGGAGACGTCACGCACCCCTGCCGCAAACTGACATTCACTGGGAACCTAATACTTTCATCTCTTCCTACTCGTACACATGCCTTACATCCTTGGTAAAAACTTTTCACTGCTTCTTGCAACTTATCTCCCACACCATATACTCTTAATACCTTCCACAAAGCATCTCTTATCAACCCTATCATATGCCTTCTCCAGATCCATAAATGATACATACAAATCCATCTGTATTTCTCACATACATTCTTCAAAGCAAACAGACATCCTCTACCACTTCTGAAACCACACTGCTCTTCCCCAGTCTGATACTCTGTACATACCTTTACCCTCTCAATCAACACCCTCCCATATAATTTCCCAAGAATACTCAACAAACTTATAACTCTGTAATTTGAACATTCACCTTTATCCCCTTTGCCTTTGTACAACAGCATTATGTATGCATTCCCCCAATCCTCAGGCACTTCACCATGAACCATACTTACATTGAATATCCTTACCAATCAATCAACAACACAGTCACCCCCTTTTTTTTTTTATAAATTCCACTGTAGTACCATCAAAACCTGCTGCCTTACCAGCTTTCATCTTCCAAAAAGCTTTCACTACCTCTTCTCTGTTTACCAAACCATTCCCCGTGACCCTGTCACTTCACACACACACCTCGACCAAAACACCCTATATCTGCCACTCTTATCGTCAAACACATTCCACAAACCTTCAAAATACTCCCTCCATCTCCTTCCCACTTAACCACTACTTGTTATTAACTCCCTATTAGCCCCCGTCACTGATGTTCCCATTTGTACTAAGAAAAATAGATAGATCTGTATGCGGCATAAATGGATCTAGAGAAAGCAAATGATCCGGTTGATGGAGATCCTTATGGAAGGTCTTCAGAATATATGGGGTGGGATGAAAGCTGCTAGAGGCAGTGAAAAGTTTTTATCAGGAGTGTAAGGCATGTGTACGAGTGAGAATGGAGAGTAAATAGTTCCAAGTGCAGGTTGCTCTGCGGTAGGGGGTAAGTGATGTCACCAAGTCTTAGAGAGAGGGGCAAATATGCAGTCTGTTGGGAATAAGAGGGCCTGGGAAGAGTCAGTTGTTGTTTACTGATGGTACAGCACTGGTGGAAGATTCGAGTGAGAAACTGCAGAAGTTGGTGTCTGAAAATGTGAGTGT